>NC_090651.1:314465428-314765428 GCF_040937935.1 Hyperolius riggenbachi
TGCTTTGGGGGTGTTTTTCTGCTAAGGGCACAGGACAACTTAATCGCATTAACGGGAAAATGGACGGAGCCATGTATCGTGAAATCCTGAACGACAACCTCCTTCCCTCTGCCAGGAAACTGAAAATCGGTCGTGGATGGGTGTTCCAGCACGACAATGACCCAAAACATACAGCAAAGGCAACAAAGGAGTGGTTCAAGAAGAAGCACATTAAGGTCATGGAGTGACCTAGTCAGTCTCCGGACCTTAATCCACTAGAAAACCTATGGAGGGAGCTCAAGCTCAGAGTTGCACAGAGACAGCCTCGAAACCTTAGGGATTTAGAGATGATCTGCAAAGAGGAGTGGACCAACATTCCTCCTAAAATGTGTGCAAACTTGGTCATCAATTACAAGAAACGTTTGACCTCTGTGCTTGCAAACAAGGGTTTTTCCACTAAGTATTAAGTCTTTTATTGTTAGAGGGTTCAAAAACTTATTTCACTCAATGAAATGCAAATCAGTTGCTATCTTTTATTTAAGGTTATTTTTTCGATTTTCCTTTTGATGTGCTTTCTGCCACTGTTAAAATAAACCTACCATTGAAATGATACTGGTTCTGAGACTTTTCATTTCTTTGTCATTGGACAAACGTACAAAATCAGTGAGGGGTCAAATAATTATTTCCTCCACTGTATGTATGTATGTATGTATGTATGTGTGTGTGTGTGTGTGTGTGTATATATATATGTGTTACAAACACTTCCTATATCTATACAGTGGTTTGCAAAAGTATTTGGCCCCCTTGAAGGTTTCCACATTTTGTCATATTACTGCCACAAACCTGACTCAATTTTATTGGAATTCCACATGAAAGACCAATACAAAGTGGTGTACACGTGAGAAGTGGAACGAAAATCATACATGATTCCAAACATTTTTAAGAAAAAAAAATAACTGCAGGGGTGTGCGTAATTATTCAGCCCCCTGAGTCAATACTTTGTAGAACCACCTTTTGCTGCAATTACAGCTGCCAGTCTTTTAGGGTATGTCTCTACCAGATTTGCACATCTAGAGCCTGAAATCCTTGCCCATTCTTCTTTGCAAAACAGCTCCAGCTCAGTAAGATTAGATGGACAACGTTTGTGAACAGCAGTTTTCAGATCTTGCCACAGATTCTCGATTGGATTTATATCTGGACTTTGGGCCATTCTAACACATGGATATGTTTTGTCTTAAAGAGACTCTGAAGCGAGAATAAATCTCGCTGCAGAGCTCAAAGTTAGCAGGGGCACGTGTGCCCCTGCTAAACCGCCGCTATCGCGCCGCACAAAGGGGGTCCCTTCACCCCCAAACCCACCCCAGCACGACTTGGTCGTGCATTTGGTCGCTCCTGGAGGCTGCAGCCCTGCCTCCAGTCGCGTCTATCAGCGGCGCATCACCGCCTCTCCCCCGCCCCTCTCAGTGAAGGAAGACTGAGAGGGGCGGGGGAGAGGATTAGATGCGCGCTGACAGACGCGCGTGGGGCAGGGCTGCGGCGGTTAGCCCTTCCCCAATGCGGAAGCGCTCCCCCGCATTACGGAGGGGATTTGGGGGGACAGGGACCCTCGTGCAGCAGCGGGATAGCGGCGTTTTAGCAGGGGCACAAATGCCCCTGCTATTTAGGAGGTCTGAAGCGAGATTTATTCTCGCTTCAGACTCTCTTTAAACCATTCCATTGTTGCCCTGGCTTTATGTTTAGGGTTGTTGTCCTGCTGGAAGGTGAACCTCCGCCCTAGTCTCAAGTCTTTTGCAGACTCCAAGAGGTTTTCTTCCAAGATTGCCCTGTATTTGGCTCCATCCATCTTCCCATCAACTCTGACCAGCTTCCCTGTCCCTGCTGAAGAGAAGCACCCCCAGAGCATGATGCTGCCGCAACCATATTTGACAGTGGGGATGGTGTGTTCAGAATGATGTGCAGTGTTAGTTTTTCACCACACATAGCGTTTTGCATTTTGGCCTCATCTGACCAGAGCACCTTCTTCCACATGTTTGCTGTGTCCCCCACATGGCTTGTGGCAAACTGCAAAAGGGACTTCTTATGCTTTTCTGTTAACAATGGCTTTCTTCTTGCCACTCTTCCTTAAAGGCCAACTTTGTGCAGTGCATGACTAATAGTTGTCCTATGGACAGATTCCCCCACCTGAGCTGTAGATCACTGCAGCTCATCCAGAGTCACCATGGGCCTCTTGACTGCATTTCTGATCAGCGCTCTCCTTATTCGGCCTGTGAGTTTAGGTGGATGGCCTTGTCTTGGTAGGTTTACAGTTGTGCCATACTCCTTCTATTTCTGAATGATCGCTTGAGCAGTGCTCCGTGGGATGTTCAAGGCTTTTTGTAGCCTAAGCCTGCTTTAAATTTCTCAATAACTGTATCCCTGACCTGTCTGGTGTGAACTTTGGACTTCATAGTGTTGTTGCTCCCAATATTCTCTTAGACAACCTCTGAGGCCGTCACAGAGCAGCTGTATTTGTACTGACATTAGATTACACACAGGAGCACTCTATTTAGTCATTAGCACTCATCAGGCAATGTCTATGGGCAACTGACTGCACTCAGACCAAAGGGGGCTGAATAATTACGCACACCCCACTTTGCAGTTATTGATTTGTAAAAATGTTTGGAATCATGTATGGTTTTCGTTCCACCTCTCATGTGTACACCACTTTGTATTGGTCTTTCACGTGGAATTCCAATAAAATTGATTCATGTTTGTGGCAGTAATATGAGAAAATGTGGAAAACTTCAAGGGGGCCGAATACTCTTGCAAACCACTGTATATTGCTTTATATTGGTATGTAGCCCAGCTTACCCACTACTGCTTAGCCTAGGCTGATTAGGTAAGCAGGCGACCATGTATATTTTCTACTGGCTTTAGTACGCTCAGTAAACAAACATTCTTCAAATATCACCTGACAGAACTAAATATGTCATCACCTGTAGTACATTTCAGAATGTAAATCAGGTAGAGGAAAGATTTTACAGTAAGCAAACACTGAGTGAAAAACTTGACTAGTAAAAAAAAAAAAAGTAATATTTTTTAAGTTATTTTTCACTATAGTTCTAAGTAGCAAGGATTTGCAACCCACAAGCTTTTGCTCACAAGAGATGATATTGATTTACAATGGAATTGATTACTTCCCAATCAGGAAGCATCAATAAATTTTGTACCACTGAGCTTCCAGAAATCTGTGCGTGCAGATGCATAAGACACTGTACTGCAGACTAGAGGAAGCGGGCAGGTCCCACGAAACGCGTCGCCCTTTCCTGTAACCAATAAAATTATTATCCTTAAACCACCGACCTTAGGTAAAACGGTTTCATGACCCACATTTGCCCATTGCATATTACATTGTGGCACCTCCTCCCATCTCCTCCAAAAAACTCTTACCACTACAAGAACACATCTAGTAAAACAGGATGTTAGAAAGTGAAATTACCCAGCACCACCGGATCACTCGCCACAACTTTGCGAGAACAGAGGTTCAGATAGGTCTGGCTCTATACATGCACGGTTTCCAGGCCCTTTACTGAGATCTAGTGGATAAAGTGGTAGAAAATTGGTCATTACCCAGTTGATTTAAGCTGGTCATACATTTATAGATTGCCCCTTGATGTGGCAAAAAGATTGATCCCTCTGCAATCAGAATCTGATCAGAGAGGAATGGATTCCTACCACACACAGCACATTGATTTTCAGAAGATTCCTTCAGAGAATTGCACAGTTTCATGCAGTACAATGCTACGCCCGTCAGTTTACAACCACTCCTGCTTTGCCCCGTCTGTGCCAATTTTTTCATTCTGCTCGTTCGATTGAATCTATTGATTTTAGGAATGGTTGGATTGTAATTTGATCAATCTGACTTCTTGGGACAACAGATTTCTGCTATAGTTGATCAGCGTGATTGAATTTGCCAGTAATTGAATGGGAAAATCTCAAAATGTAGGGTCACCTTTACGGTTGGTTCACACAATGTAATTTCCAGTCGGATCACTGGGTTAAATCGATAATTTGCGGCATGTGTGATAGTCTCCTAATCGGGAAGGGGGTCGATTTTGTGCAGTACTGATCATTCTTGATTGGGAGCAGATTGGACGTACCAAAATTTGATTAGACCTGCTAATCTGGTGGAAAATTGCATTGTGTGTACCTGGCAAGGGATCAATCTCTTGCTGTTAGAGGCCATTAAATCAGACCTAAACTCAGAACTTCCTCTCTGCTCTAAAAGATGTGCAACAGCATAATGACGTTTAAATAAAACCATTTCTTTGTTACACCTGATACAAATCCTAAAATAAATCTGCAGTGTCTACTTCCTGCTTTCATGGGTCTTTCAAATTAACCACTCTGCCATGGCAGTCAGCTGAAACAGCTGAAGGATCAAATTACAACTTGTGATTAGACACAGATGAGGGGGGAATTAGACAATTGCTAAACTCTCTAAATACAAACAAGAGTTCAGATCCACTTTAATGACCCAGTTTTCCAAGTGTAGTTTATTTTCTTCTAGCTGGTAAAATACATGCAGTGTCTACGAGAGATGGATGTGAGGGGGAGGTGCCCTCTTGTGGCTCCTTTCAGTAATGCAGCTGCATATTCTGTTTACAAGAGGTGACATCAGTTCCCATACACAACTAACCTCTTAGGCTTTTTACTCCCTCCACTGGATCCACCAATATTATTTACTTCTAGTGATATCTTCACTACACTGTTTGTTTTAGTGGAATTAGTGTAAGGTGGTCATTTACTTGCTGAACTTGCTGACTTGTAATAAAGCCATGGGGTTTGTTCTGTTTTGCAGGTATTTGGTAATAAGCCAACCCCAGAAGACGATGTATGCCACATCGATATTGCTGAAGATGACCTTGCAGAAAGTTATTATAAGAAAATTGAAGTAAGCATTAACACACACAATATTTTGGGGTCATTTACTTAACGGCAAGTGGCAGCAGATAAGTGTGGGCAAAATCCCAAATACATCACTTAATACCAAAGTCCATGAGCACAACCCCAATGTCACATCACCGATTTTATAACTCATTTCTTGACCATCTCTATGGCGAACACTGTTAATCCAGCGTGGAAGACTTGGGCGCAGCCGGCGCCACCACAGGCCGTAATAGGAATTGCGACTATAGCCGCGCACACTGAGTAACTTCAGCGCCGTCAGAAGACTGAGCTGAAGTTACTTTTAAAACGCAATAATTCGGCTTCCAGCAACTGCTGGAAGCCGAATTATTTCATTCCCCACCATCCATGGTGGCCTGGAGGGGGAAGAGTATTTAACACCGCCGGGACTTGTGCAGCAGTAGCATCTGCCATATACCGGCTTTATCCTGCGCCCAAGTCTCCTGCCCCGATACCTCTCGTACGCCTCTTTGGGGCTGTATGTTCCAGGTTGTGGAGAAGCGGTGTGCCACGACCCCAGCCCTGTGTCCCTGGGGCTCATGAACAAACGAAGCACAGATGGGTCGGCCCCTCTAAACGTGTAAATATATCTTTTGTTCCATTAAAACCGATGTTACAGTGACAGACCGCTGTTTCGGTCACTGTAACCCCTGTTTTAATGGACTAAAAGAGTTATATTTACACATTTGGTGGGGCATACCCATCTGTGCTTCTTTGGGGCTGTGGGTGATCAGCAACAGGTTATTATAGAATACTATAATTTTTTAATAGAACGTAGTATGGATACAGAGGCGCCAAAAGGATAAAATAACCTAAAAAGTTTAAAACATGAGGAGGCAGTGGTGGACTTACCTCCTCCAAGCAGACACAAAGATTGCCAATGTGTCAAATACAACAAGTTTATTTACATACTCCGCGGGACAATGCAACGCATTTCGCAGGTTTGATCCTGCTTCATCGGGCAATAACAACGGTTCCCTGGCTCTTTTACTGACCACATATGCTATTGCTCCGTTGTAATTTGTAAAGGGTTAAAAAAAACTGTAGAGGACTCCAGGGATGGGTCCTGGAATGTACACATTTCCTGATTCTTGCTTGTGGCTCCCTCTAGGCAGGCAGCTGGGGAAGGAGGATAGTTGACAACCCATGCTTGCAAGTTCCTAAACTGTTCAGGACTCCAGACTTCAATTAAGGCTCCATTTAAATACGCAATGGCCAGGAGAGTTGCAACTCAATGAGTTACATGATCAATCAATTTAAAATATGCCATAACTGCGAGGGTCCATCTGTGAAGGTAGAAAGCATCATCATTGATGGGCTGACCCAGTGTGTATGGGGATGTGTTCTAAAGCAGAAGGGGTTGACTTACCAATGTCACCATCTCTCGCTGCTGCACTGCACGTCGCTCTCCCTCTTTCCAACACTTCTGCCTTTAAAGTCAAACTTCAGGGTGTGAA
This sequence comes from Hyperolius riggenbachi, assembly GCF_040937935.1. Lineage (NCBI taxonomy): Eukaryota > Metazoa > Chordata > Amphibia > Anura > Hyperoliidae > Hyperolius > Hyperolius riggenbachi. The sequence goes on from NC_090651.1 coordinate 314,471,812, forward strand.
AGCAAGATCCAGTAACATAGGTAAATTAACCTTTTCTTCCGCAGACTGCGCCACAGTATGCGTCAGGACAGTTTTGCATTTTGTGAAACCATTTCTGCTCATTCCTAGTGCACACTGACCTTATACTTGAGCCAATTATTTGTGATCTGTCCTGCTATCAATCCGATGTCTGTACAAGCCTTTCTGCCCGTTGAAACATGAACCACATTCAGTAGACCAAATTCCTTTATCCCTGTCTACTGTATGGCTCCTGTTTCTCTTCCTCCTCTCCTCTCCATTGGACAATACATACAGCTCAGCTAAGCCAAGTGTGAACAGTCTCTAGCCACAGGTAGACTGTCAGCCAAAGTGATCACAAATGTGCATTTCACCCAGCCAAGCTTATATTCAGTATAGTGCTTTGCCTGTAGCTAATGGATGAAGATGTTCTACAGAAGTCTTTATGGAACTAGAAATTTCAGAGGTGCTTCTAGAAGCTCAACCCCTAATTCCTGGTATCTAATTCCTGCATTTGTCCTCAGGATCTCAGGACATTCCATTCAGAGAAGACAGGCAGAGGACCATTACTGCAAGACTGGCAGGAGACCATGCAGCCCATTATGTGCTCCTACAAATTAGTGGCGGCCAAGTTTGAAGTTTACGGATTTCAGTCAAGGGTTGAAAGTTTCATTCATAAGGTAGGTTTTACAATGTGAGATGACATCCAGCGTGCTCAATTTCCTTAAAGGGTGCTGAAGCTGAAGAAGTCTGTAAAAATGGAGGCTACTGCAATCTGTGGGAATGAGTTTGAGGCTTACCGCTCACTCCCATGCCACTCTGTTCTGCTGCAACGGAGGCCACGTGCCTTGACGGTGGCCACGACTTAACCAACCCCCACCCTGTACTGCTTTCTAGATGGGAGAACATGCCGGGAATGCAGGAGCTCGGGGGCAGGGTCACAAGGAATGGAGGGGGGGAAACGCCCATACTGCGCATGCATGGCCTAATGTGTCAGGGTTAAAGTTGCAACTGCTAATTGGGCCTTTTGCAGAAAAATAGAGCAGCATCGGTAAGCCTCAGGACTCGTGCCCACATATTTCAGTAGCCTCCATATCAACAGACTTCTTCTGCTCGGGTATCCTTTAATGAAATTGGCACTTCAAGTAATTAATTTTCCAAATACTTGGTTAAAATGATACTTGCATCTTAAGCTAATGAAATGAGCAATCTGGAGAGCAGTTAAATACGGTACAGATGCAGAGGATGTGAGCTCGCATTTAGGGTCCTGTTTATAAATGCTGAATTTAGTGGATATTTTGCATCATATATTTCAACGGCTTCCGATCTGGAAGATGCAATGTGAAATCTCTGTGTAATGTCAGCGTGGTGTGTTATGCTAACTGGGTTAGTAGCGCTGGGCCTGTAGTGTCACAAGAGCTGTACTGCTTTTTAAAAGGCCTAGTTTAGGTTCATGTTACTTTTCCTGTTTTTTTGTTTGTTTTTTTTTGTGTAGATATGGTGGAGTATAGTGTTCTTTCTCCTTATTTTTATCACTTGGCTTGCGGGGTTTGCAGTCAATGTCAGATGCAGCTGTACTAGACTTGCAAGAGGTCGGTGACCCACCCTAACTCCTCCTGACATGCGACCCATATGAGGTAGTCAGGGAGGAGCTAAGATGGGAAGTCAGCTTTTATCCCTCCCACCTTCTGTCTTCTACATTTTGTACTGCAGGCAGGGCAGGTTGATGAAAAGTGGTTTCATTAGAAGGATGGGGGGGGGGGGGGTTGTGTCCTATAACATTATCTTTAACCTCCATGGCGTTAAGTCCGACCTACGCTTGGGCTAGCTGCCGGAGAGGATCACATGGCCCCCGGAGGATTTTTTTATAAAATTGTATTTATATGCTTAAGCTAGCACTTGGCTAGCTAGCCATACCCACCCCCCCCAAGTACCACCACTCTCCCCCGATCACGCCCGATTGCCGCCGTTATACGTACCCCCCAGGGATACCGTAATGGCGCAGCCTCCCAATCAGCCCAGGCTTCGCTATGGGGAGGATCGGGACTGCGCATGACGTTGATGACGTCATGTCCGATCGTCGCCATAGCAACGACTGAAGCTAAATGGTGAAGCTGCGGCTGTCGCGGGATCGCGGATGGGTAAATATTGCCGTCGGCGATCAGGGGGATCAGAGCTGTGCCGGGAGACTTGGGGGCCATAGTTAGCTAGCAAAGTGCTAGCTTAAAGGAATACTTAAGTGAAAAAAAAATGATCTTTACTCACCCGGGGCATCCCTCAGCCCCCTGAAGCTGGATGGTGCCCTCGCAGCCCCGCTCCTATCGTCCTGTCCCCGCCGACAGCTACTTCCGGGTTCGGCGACAGCCGCCGACAGGCTGGGAACGCGGGTGATTCTCCGCGTTCCCAGCCGTTATATCACCCTCTATGCTGCTATAGCGTGTATATGTATATATATATGGGCAGCACGGTGGCGTAGTGGTTAGCTCTCTCGACTTGCAGCGCGGGGTCCCTGGTTCGAATACCAGCCAGGGCACTATCTGCAAAGAGTTTGTATGTTCTCTCCGTGTCTGCGTGGGTTTCATCCGGGCACTCCGGTTTCCTCCCACATTCCAAAAACATACGGATAAGTTAATTGGCTCCCCCCTAAAATTGGCCCTAGACTACAGTACTTACACTACATAATATAGACATATGGCAATGGTAGGGATTAGATTGTGAGCTCCTTTGAGGGACAGTTAGTGACAAGATGTATATACACTGTACAGCGCTGCGTAATATGTCGGTGCTATATAAATACTAAATAATAATAAATATATATATATATATATATATATATATATATATATATATATATATATATATATATATATATATATATATATATATATATATATATATATATATATATATATATATATATATATATATATATATATATGCTATAGCAGCATAGAGGGTGATATAGCGGCTGGGAACGCGGAAAATCACCCGCGTTCCCAGCCTGTCGGCGGCTGTCGCCGAACCCGGAAGTAGCCGCCGGCGGGGACAGGACGGTCGGAGCGGGGCTGCGAGGGCACCATCCAGGTTCAGGGGGCTGAGGGATGCCCCGGGTGAGTAAAGATCATTTTTTTTTTCACTTAAGTATTCCTTTAAGCATTTAAATCAAATTTTATTTTTAAAAAATCCTCCCGCGGACGCAGACTCTGAAACTGCGTACCGCCAGGGAGGTTAAACCTCCTACCTGAGGCAAGACTGTTTCATTACCCATGTTTACTCATTGCATACTATATTGGGACGCCTCCTCCCGTTTTGATTATTTTTACAATAGCAGGTAAGACCTGTGTTAATCTACTTACTGTAAGGGGGGGGGGGGGGGGGGGTGAGAAGCAATTTTGCTTGCTGCCATGTATGTGATTACTTTTACATTTCTTAAAGGACTTTCGAGGTGACATAAATAAACTAGATTTACTTCCCTGGGGGTTCCTCCAGCCCCTCTTGGTCACTATGTCCCTCGCTGCAGCTCCGTTCTTCTCTCCAGTCCCGCTGGCTGCCTCAAGTACCGCCACCCCCTGGCAGGTCAGCGTTTTCTGTGCAGGCGCACCTCCACATCATCCAGATAGTATTGCATCTGCACAGTACTACTGCACAGGCGCAGTATGCTCTCAGTGATGGGGGCATGCGATGAGGGCCCAGGCCTGCACAGAAGAGACCAACCCACTGGGGTGTCGGCAGTACTTGAGAGCCTGGCAGTGGGACCAGAGATAAGACCAGAGCTGAGGCGAGGGACAGAGTGACCACTAGGAGCTGGAAAGAGCCTAAGGTAAGTAAAACTAGTTTATGTCACCTCGTATGTCCTTTAAAGTGGACCCAAATTAAAAATACAATATTTCAGAAATAAAATCTGTTTTCTAAATTATAATAATAAAAAGCAGCCTTTTCGGCTGCATGATGACAAATATAAAATATTTAACATTTATTGGAGGAACCCCTCCCTTCCTTTCATATTGCCGGGACAGAATCCGGCAAACTGGTGGAGTAGGTGGTGTCCAGCAATGGAGGAATTGCTAATGGCTGCCCCCAGTATAACCCTAGTTATGAAAAGAGAATGGTGAAAAGCATGCACTGAAATGCTCGTAGGGTTGAAGGAGTGTTTATTTATCTTTGTATGTGTCAGTGGTGCAACTAAATATTTTGAATAAAAAAAAAAGGTTTGGTTTGGGTCCGCTTTAAGGTCTCTGGGATCTACAAGAGCAAGTAAAGTTGTATTCATAATTTATCTAATTCCTTGAAACGTACAGGTTTCTTAATTTTACCTGGAAATCCCATCTGACGCATATCAGTGGACAAGTCCATTGACCACGCTAAAATGTATTAAATGAAGCACAAACTTGTCTGTAAAGAATATAGATGAGTAATATGAGCTTACATGCACAGGACAAAAATTGTAAATATTATTAGATAGTGACATCCAGCTGACAATTAATTTTTATGGCTTAAGAGTTGCTAAAGAAGGTTTGAATGTGTCCCTCTAGCTGCTAATCACCGATGACTGCAGAAACATATACCGTAAAATCGTGATGCTTTGCTAAATGGCATTCCTAAAGCAGATGGGCTATATTTTCTAACGTTATCTGTTTCCTTTCAGAACATCAAAGACATTTTGCTAGCGGGACACAGGCAGGCTGTGGCTTGGATGGATGAATGGTATGGTAAGTGGAACATTTCTGCTTTGTGCAAAACGTCACTGCTTCATAGAAGATTTACCCAAATCAGTGCGACACAATTCCTTATAGTAAGGATTCAGAGAGGGGGGGAATAAAAAGATGACAGGGAAATGCAAGTACTGTATCTGTGTATACATGTATACATTCCTTTATTTAGTGGGACATTTGCATCTTTAACAAAAATGTCATCCTTTTTTCTACTATCATACAAGTTCCTAAACCTATTCTAATGTGCTCTGGCTTACTGCAGCACTTTCTACTATCACCGTCTCTGTAATAAATCAACTTGTCTTTCCCCTGTCGGATTTGTCGCCCTGTGTCTGAAAGGCTGCCAACTCTTCAGTGTTGTTGATCTGTTATGCACACCCCCCTCCAGGCCCCCTCTATGCACACTCCCGTGTGTGTTATTTAGATTAGGCAGCCTCTCTGCTCTCTTGTCAGTGAGCGAAGAGAGCTGCCTTTTACAAGCTAGATAAATCGTCCTCTGAGCTGTCTGGGCTGTCACATGCTGAGGAATTACAGACACGGAGCTGTCTGCAGGAAGAAACAATCAGCCTGTCACTCTTCAGTGGATGAGAGCTGCAGGGGGAAGGTAAAAACACTGATGAGCTCTTGAGATTCAAAAGGAAGGGTGTATACAGCCTGCTTGTGTATGGATGTATTTTCTATGTGTGGACATACTGTACATCAACCTACTTCCGGTTTTGGTGGCCATTTTGTTTGTTTATAAACAAACTTTTTAAAACTGTTTTTGACTACTTTTAATGCGGTGGGGAGCGGCGAAATTGTGACAGAGGGGAATAGGAGATGTCCCCTAACACACTGGTATGTTTACTTTTGTGCGATTTTAACAATACATATTCTCTTTAAAGCTATCCGAGACCAGTAATAAAATCTATCTTTACCTACCTGGGGTTTCATCCAGCCCCTAGAAGTCATGTGTGTCCCTCGCCACAGCTCCAGTCTTCTCCCGGTCTCGCTGGCAGCCTCTGCAGTATCATCAATTGGGGACTATGGCGTTTTCTGTGCCTGCCTGAGTGCGCCTGCAGAGCACACCCACGTCAGCAGGCGCAGTACACTCCCAATAATGTTGGCATGCCTGCACATGCGAAGAAGATGCTGACCCATTGGGGGTCGGTGATACTGCAGAGGCTGCCAGTGGGACCGGGAGAAGACTGCGGCGAGGGACACATATGACTTCTAGGGGCTCGAAGAAGCCCCAGATAAGTTAAGATAGATTGTATTACTTGTCTCTGATATCCTTTGACCTCCCTAGCGGTATCATTACTTCCAGATTTTAGGGTCTAAGCGGTACAATTTTTTCACACACTTTAAGACCCTAAAAGACAAAAAAAAAATGCCGCTAGAGCAGGCCTGGCCAATGTTTACGTGTTGTGCAGACCACGGGCCACATTCTTAAAATTCCACTCCTCCCTCCCTGTAAAATTGCATGCGGGGAATTTGAAACTCACCTCGCTTACGGAAGTCCCGCGTCGCATCTCCATGGCAACAGGGCATCACACGATGTGACGTCAGAGCATGCCAGCGTATTATACAGGCTTCCTAACGTCACGTCATGTTATGTACTGTTGCCATAGAGACATGATGTGAAACTTCCGTGAGCGATGTGAGTTTCAAATTCCCCGCTGCCCGCGTGCAATTTTACAGGGAGGGAGGTCAACCGCTTGTCTCTCACTCCTTCCCTCTAGTATTGGCACGTCCTGGTGGCATCATTACAGACACGACCTCTAGTGCTGGTCATGTCTGTAATGATGCCACCAGGATGTGCCAACACTAGAGGGAAGGAGTGATGACCAGATCAGTGATAGTGGCTGCAGCTGCTACTTACATTCAAGAGCAGGACACAGGACACAATGAGGACGTGGGGGGGGGGTGCTGGAGAGCAGCTGACAATCCAGGATGAGGCGAGTGATAGTGGCTGCCGCTAATTACTTTCATACAGGATCAGTGTAGGAGGACACAGGGGAGTGCAGGGAGTCCCCAACATAGCAGCGGATCTTCTAACAGTTGACATTGGAAAAACTTTGACGAAATTATCATGAACTTTATAAACCTAAGTTACAATAACTATGCTACATTTCATAAAGTTTTGTTCCTTGTCGGACCTGGACTTAAGATTGGAATTTAATACCTTAGCTTAGCTTGGGGGGGTTGACTGTAACAAATTAAAAGCAATTTCTCATTCTAGGAATGTCTCTAGAAGATGTTCGGAAGTTTGAGAAGAAACTTCAAGAAGAAACAAACACGAAAGTCAATTCCAATAAAAAGTCTGCAGGTGAGCGAAGAATTTTATACAAGAATAACCCCAGCCTGAGAAATATGTATCCTGACCTTCATGTTTCAGAGTAAAATACTGGGGTTGGGAGCTTGATCAGGGTGTGCATAGCTCGGGGTCCCGCATGAGCAGTAGCCGCCGACTGGCGGTGACCAGCCAGCTTTGCGGGGGTCACCGCCGCTGCTGGCCAGAGGGGATCAGGACGACGTCGTGGGCACAGTAAGAGTCCAGGGGACTGGAACAAGCCTCAGGTAAGTTAAAATCCATTTATTTATTTTTTTATTTTTGGCTTAAAGGACATCCGAGGTGACATGATGAGATAGACATGTGTATGTACAGTGCCTAGCACACAAATAACTGTTGTGTTCCTTTTTTTCCTTCTCTGAAAGAAAATCACGTATGCAAGTGACAGTTTGGGACCGGGTCGGACTATAGTGTAACCCTCACTGATAAGGAATTACAGCCATAAAACACTTTCCTGGTTCCACTCCCACTATAATTGCTATAATCCTGTGAGCATCTGAATTCACATATGCAAGTTAAAGGGGCACTATGGTGAAAAACTGTAAAATGTTAAATTATTATTTACAACTCCATATAAGGTGTACATTTGTCCCATAGTAAATTTAAAATTTATTTTTTTTTCTACTACTACTACCTATGTAGTTGTCACTTACAGTAGGAATTGAAATCAACCAATTCTGAGCCTCTTACTGACTAAGCTAGGTTTTGGACTAGTTTATATCCCCATGGGAGATTCTCAGGATTTTTTTTTATTTCCAAAAGCACTCCTTGAATGGCAGGGGTGCAGTGCAACTGCCAGAATAGTGTGCAGGTGAGTAGGCAGCCTGCCTTGCATATTTGTATAGATCCTTTCTATGCAGTGCTTTTGAACCCAATAAAAGAAACTGATAATCCCCCATGAGATGGAATAATCTCAAAACTTAGAGTAAGAGACTCAGAGCTGTCAGGTTATAATACCTACTGTAAGCGACAGCTATGTAGAAAGTAAATAAATTACAGTGCATTTACTCTGGGACATGTATGCATGTGTACATATGGTTTTTACATTTTACATTTTTTTTCACCGTAGGGCCCCTTTAAGCAATTTTAAATAATATTTGCTGTTCATCCTAACAATTATGTAGAGTTGAAGTGAAAGGATTGCTTATTTCTCAACAAAGGTGACGTTTCACTTTAAGACAGACAGATGCATGAGATGACAATCGCACGATCCAGCTATTTTTGATTGTTAGTGGCCTCCTATGTATGGAAGCAGCAGTTGACCGCTATTTTGAATAATACAGCTAGGTCACCATTGACCTGAAACTTAAAGGACATCTGACCTAAACAAGGCTACCTAAGATAAGTACAGAGGTATGTTCATGCTGGTCAAAGGTTCAGACAAGAAAAGGTATTCTTGCAGCAACTTTCCCTCCTATCACCCTCATATGCCTTACTTTTTCCTGCTTTATTCATTCCCCTTAAGAGGATGAACTGGGGTGGAGAGGGGTTGGAGGGAACATTGTTGCAAGCCTGCCTCTTCCTGTCTAAAAGATTAGACTTTAGCCAAAAGTCAAAATTTCTAAGGAGTGACTACAGGGACTGGAGGGAACGAGGAGAGGAATGGACAGGGCACAGAGGTATGCTGATCCAGAATGATCATACTTCTGGGCTTACCTAAAGTAGCCTTGCTCGGGTCAGGTGTCCTTAACTTCCCTGGCGGTAAGCCCGTGCTGAGCACGGGCTAAGCCGCCACGGAGAATTGCTCAGGCCCTGGTGGGCCGATTTGCACAATTTTTTTTATGTTGCACGCAGCGAGCACTTTACTAGCTGCGTGCATAACTCGATCGCCGCCGATTCGCCGCTATCCGCCGCGTTAGAGGCCCCGACCCATGCGCAGCCTGGCCAATCAATGCCAGGCAGCGCTGAGGGGTGGATCGGGACTCCCTCTGACGTCACCCCGATCGTCGCCATGGTGACGGGGAAGCCAAACAGGAAATCCCATTCTGAACGGGATTTCCTGTTTGCTCTGATCGCCGGAGGCGATCGGAAGGGGTGGGGGGATGCCGCTGCTCAGCGGCTATCATGTAGCTAGCGCTATGCTAGCTACATGATTTAAATAAAAAAAACATTAAAGTGCTGCGCTGCCCCCTGGCGGTTTTAATAGACCGCCAGGGAGGTTAAACACCTTCACATTGTGTATATAAGTATTTATGGTGAAAGGACTCGGTTGTTTATTTTGGATTTCACACCCAAAGGTTAGCTTTCTTTTAAAGGCCCACTATTTTGAAAATCTGTAAAATGTAAAATACATGTATATTAGTTATACATTTGTCTCAGAATAAAAAACCCTATTAATATTTTTTTCCTATTATCCTGTGACCTACAGTAGGCAGTACAAATGTGATGGATCTGACAGATATTGGACTAATCCATCGCCTCACAGGGGATTCTCCACAATTCCTATATTTTCAAAATCACTCCCTGGATGACAGTGGCACACTCCAACTGCCAGAATAGTGTGCACAGGAGGACTCTGACTTTCCAGCACCATTGTAAAGGTCCTTATCCAGGGAGTGCTTTTGAAAAGAATAAAGACAATACTGAGAATTCCTCATGCAGAGATGGACTAGTGAAAAACCCATCAGATCTGTCTGATTTTTACAGGCTTCTATAAGTGACAGCTACATATGGAAGAAGACATGGTGCATTTTTCTCTCGGACTTGCACATTTTCTTGATAGTTATCCTTCAAGTTTATGAAACCAGTTTTTCACTAAAGCTAACAAAATTTTAGGATGCATTAAAAGGGAAATTAAAACTCGAGATGCTAGCATAATATTGCCCCTGTTTAACTCTCTAGTAAGGCCACATCTGAAATATGGAATTCAGTTCTGGGCTCCACATTACAAAAAAGATATTGCCGTTTTAGAGCAGGTACAGAGAAGAGCAACAAAATTGATACGTGGGATGGAAGGTCTCACTTACCAAGAGAGGTTAGATAAACTGGGTTTATTTAGTCTGGAGAAAAGACGCCTTAGAGGGGATCTAATTAACATGTATAAATACATGAGAGGGCAATATAATAGCTTGGCGGATGCGCTTTTTGTCCCTAGGCCTTCTCAAAGGACTAGAGGACATGATCTGCGCATGGAGGAAAAACGGTTTAGCCATTTATTTAGGAAAGGGTTCTTTACAGTAAGAGTGATTAAGATGTGGAATGCATTGCCACAGGAAGTCGTTATGGCAAACTCTATACCTGCATTTAAAGGGGGCTTAGATGCTTTCCTTGCGTTGAAAGACATCCATGGCTACAATTACTAGGTAATGCCTAATAATGTTGATCCAGGGGTTTTATCTGATTGCCATCTGGAGTCGGAAGGAATTTTTTCCCTTTTGGGGCTAATTGGACCATGCCTTGTAAGGGTTTTTTTGCCTTCCTCTGGATCAACAGGGATATGTGAGGGAGCAGGCTGGTGTTGTACTTTGTACTGGTTGAACTCGATGGACGTATGTCTTTTTTCAACCAAAATAACTATGTAACTATGTTATTTATGTATGTGAGGTCTTTGAAGTAAACCTCTCAAAATTTTGTAGATTGTAGGTCCCTTAACTGAAGTTGTTCTGGAATACAGTAAGACATTTTAATCAAGGATTTTTTCCCTCCTTCTTTTGTATGTAACCTACTCAGGAGCTTCTAACAACACAGTTTTATTGGAAACCTATTTCAAATGTTCTTTACTCGTCAAACTTTAGGTCTGGGAAGGAGCAACCTCACTTACAATTCATGTTTGCATGTTGAGTGGAATAAGACCGGGTTTGATGAACAAATTCTTGTGATATGATCCTTGTCTAGATTCCTTAAAGCTATTAGTCCTCCTGTATCTCATTTAAAGAGGAACTCTAACCAGGATTGAACTTCATCCCAAATAGTAGGTGATACTCCCTTTCCCACAAGAAATCTTTACCTTGTCTCAATTAGATCATTAGAGGGGTCTTCTGTATTTCTGATATTGTGGTGAAACCCCTCCCCACAGTGTGATGTCATGACCGTAGCCTTGACAGTTTGCTGTCTGTGAACCGCATCGCATTGTGGGAAATTGCGGCTTTTCCCAACTGCCAAGCAAGCAGTATCTCCCTCTGTCCATAGAACTCTCAGTAACAAACAGATCACCTGGCAGAACTAAAGATCTCACCCCCTTTTATAAATTTAAGAATGTAAATCAGGGTGAGGAAATATTTTACAATGGGCAAACACTGACTAAATTATCTACAAATGAATATTGTTAAAAAAATATGCAATTTTGTTCATTGTTCTTGTCACTGCCGTTCCTCTTTAATCTTCTGCATCCTATTTAGGTATATATGGGGAACTTCTGTAGTCCAAGAACCAGAGTATCGCCTCTAAATAGCCATGCTAAATAGTCATGTTAAAGCTGTGCTGAGGACTCTTCCTTGTCATAGTAAAAAATTTATATCAGGCCTTGTTCCACTCAGGAGACATCTGCTCTGGTTGAAATGAACTCTCACACTGTTGCATGTTTAGTCTTTCCTCTACTCTATTCTAACTTCATCTCTGTGTTTTATTTTATATTCTGAAAGTTTTTGTTCCATTCTTTTTTTTATTTTAGATCCAAGCAATGAAAATATGGGGAACCTTGGCACGGGGAAGCATTCAATCAACCGGTCAACCTCTTGGAATAATGGAACAGAGCCATGTTCTTATGCAGCTACCAATGGGAGTACAGACTCAAAACCACGACCAAGACTCCCTTCAGCTCCAGAATAATACTTGAAGAAGATTAAATTTGCGTAATGAATATATATTGAGGAACAAGCCTAGGAGTTGTTGCTATGGTCTACTGAACAAACTATTTAACAATGTGCTTGATGGGACAATAATGTCAGATTTTCATTGTTTACCTAGAGCTTTAGGAGCTGCAGAAGAGTTTGAAAGGCTTCAGACTTGAACTTGTCCATGTACATTTGCAGAGCACAATGTGAGCTGGTGCAATTATTTTGATGTTTTTAAGGATTTCTATCCTTTGGTTGATGCTTAGATATATACAATGTGCTAAAGGGTTTTAGGAAGCTTAGTATGGAACTTTATTGAAAAGCATATGGAATTGCAGTGTGAACACAACCACTGTACCACCACCCAGAATTCCGCACAGATCTGCAGCAGATGGTGGGACATAAATGTAAATATGTGGCATTTTACTGTATGTTTTTACAGTGGAGATGTCCGTGCTTAATTGTAACCATGTTAACCTTAAGTTCTCCAAAATTAAGAAATTAAGAAAATATTGCAGATTGCTGCTAAGCGAAGATTTAGAAGAATGCCTGACAGTTGGACAATGGGTTGATGAATGGCAACCCAGTGGAGTCTGTGAAGGCTTGGTATGGTTTAAGGACTTATATTTGAACTATAGTTCGGAAATGAGAATTATATAGCCTATTACTTGCTATACTCCAAGGTTTCCTGCACCAATCTCAGTTAAAATGGCAACATTATCATATCAGTAAGATAGGCCTCCATAGGTTCTAGGGGGAAAAAATAGTTGGGACTGGTGTGATAAATTCCTCTGGTATGCGCTACTGGCTTTCTTTGTAGTCCTGGTCAGTGCATACCAACAGCACTGAATGTACTGATTTATTATAATTCTACAGGCCTCCGAAAATGTTTTACAGTTTGCTTCTCACTCCTCTGCAGCCTCTTTAGCTCTCTGTTACCAGTGATGGGTGGGTTAGAAGGTCATATAGTGTCCTAGGTGAACCAACTCCACACCCAACCATACATACATTTTAAATGTGCTCAAACCACTTGTCAACACATTTTCAGTCACCTGGGAGATGACTTTTGTGGTAGGGTTGTTGGGCGTATCTAGCCCGGTCTCTGACACGCCCCTTGTGGAACTAAACAAAGTATGATGTTACCACTTTCCCTCACCTGGACCTGTAAGCACCCTTACAAAACTGCTCACTTTTACAATATTTTTGAGATAGTGGAAGGTATTTTTTTATGTTAAATACAGAGGCCCATATGCAATTCACTTTTTCACCTGAGTTTTCTCCTAGCAGATAATTTTTCATTTTCGATTTAAAATAACTTTCCAGCATTTTTCAACTAAAAAAAGTACCAACAAGTAGGTGAACAAGTACTAACAAAACTATTTTGAGTAACTTCCTGCTTTCTGCTGGCTTAAAAGGCATTTTATTGACAAGTTTAAAAATATCACCTAGGAGAAAACTTAGGAGAAAAAGTGAATTGCATATAGCCCAGAGTGTCTTAATATGGTTAATGTGTAATATGTTTTTTAATATGGGATTCTGGAGTCCGTCGGTAATGGACAAGTGTACTTTTAAATAAACCTACTCTATGCCTATTGACCAGACTACCTATAGGGAGAAACGGAGGCAGTAGTCATTGCCTTTCTTAAATCATCTGGGGTCTGCTAGCACCAAGACAACTTGATTGCGAAAAGGAAGCTTTAACTTCATGGCCACTAGAAGGCATAGTTTTGTTAACTGAATACTGCTTTTTATTTTGAAAAGCAGAAGAGACGGTCTTTCCATTTTCTATGGTGTCATGAACATCAGACCTTCCATTTACTGTGAATTCTCTCAGTGCTTAAAGGACCTGTATTATGAAAGTCCTGAAAAACTTCAGAAACTTTAGGACCGATTTATCAAAACCATAAAACCATTTCAAGGCAAAATAAGAGGAAGCTTGGTGCAGAAATGGAGTATCCAAGATTCCCAAGGACAACACACCTTAAGCAAGGTACCTGTTGGTAATGGACCTTGTAGCAGAGAAAATCCTGTAATACAAAGTAGAGTCCACACACAGACAGGTTGAAGGAACCAACGATTTATTGTTCCATGCAACAATCACATAGGCATATGACTGTCACACCGACGATCGTTTCAGGGCCACAGAGGGGGTCCCCTTTGACAAGAGATTCCCTCTGTGGCCCCGAAATGATCGTCTGTGTGACTGTCATATGCCTATGTGATTTTTGCTTCTTGGAACAATAAATTGTTGGTTCCTTCAACCTGTCTGTGTGCGGACCGTACTTTGGATTACTGTTGCAAAAAATAAAGTGATGCCTATATCAAGGAGATTCTTATTGGTTACTGTTCCAGTTTGGCAGAGATTTGTGCCAATTTTCATTCATCTGCTCCAGTGTATGTCCACAGAGGAATAGGGTAAGTGTATATAAAATGCACTTGTGCTTTACGCTTTTGCTGATGTAACCGTTAATTCAGCAGAGGCCAATTATAACACCGATGGATTTGCTCAAAGTTTTAACATATAATAGACTATAAATGGGAAGAGAGCGCGATCGTGAAGATTGTTTTATAAGTATAATGTATATAATGTTTGGTTTTGTGTAGCAGTTTTCGCTTTTGTATATGAAAAAGTTTTGATATTTAATATGATATTGTTAAAGCATAAAAATCAAGTAATCAACATGCTGTACAAAAACAAATACCGTATACGCAAATCTCATTACCTTTTATCGTTGCACTGTCAGTTGGGTAAGACGTTAACTGGTCTTTTGTACATAGAGAGTATATGTACCGGTAATTCCGTTGGTAAACATTAAGTGACTCTGATTCACTAAACTTTTTTCCATTTTTTTTTTTTTTTCATCACGGGAGATATTGTCTAATTGTATACATAAAAACACCAATCAACAGCTAGCAAGTGAAAAACTACTAAAAGTTGGTTAGAAAGGTAATATAAAACTTAAAGTGTACCAGACCTGAAAAATATAAAAGATTTATACAAATCTTCCTCCAGCCCCATAAGCTCGGATCGCTCCCATGCCGCCGTCCTCAGTCTTCTGGAGCGCCGGTTCTGGGTCCCGTCACTTCAGCCAGTCGGAACGAGTCTACGCAGGAGAAGTACACGTATCTCTCCAGCCATACATCTAGCGATTCTGATTCATTTAACAAAGTGATCAACTTTATTGGGGAATCGACTTCAGTATAGTTGATCGAAAGTTGATTGACTAGTGACCCACACACTACAAGCGATTCCTATGCGATTGATCTTCACTAATCGATCTGACCAATGTTGTGTCTCTATGCTCTGAATGCAAAAATCGAATATGTGAACAGCAGCCGATTGCTGTGCGATCGACCGATATCTTGCATCCTGCTCGATCGACTAAGCTGGTGCATTCAACGTGAAATCAGCCGCTTTTCATCAATTGGGAATTCTGAAACACATTCGATTCTCTCTCGAGTTTATAAAATGATTGAATCGATTAGTCGATCGTACAGCCAAATCGCTGGATGAATGGTTACCGTTATTCTTCCCTTGCAATGTTCAGCTAGCTTTATAAATGCAACAGTTTTTGTCTAAAATTATTAATTTGCTCACTCCCATTTTCTGTTAGACAGAAGGGGAGGGAGGGATCCAGTAAAGGAGACCAGAGGGCGGCCCCTAGTGGTTTGGAAGAGCAGTGGGAGCTGATGCTATGCAGCCGTATTGTCCATTACTATTTCTAAATCATGTTCAAAACCTCTTTAACCTGATGGCCAACAAAATGCCATACTCTGTTGCTTATGTGTAAGTAAGATTTAGCGACATGCTACATAAATCCAGACAGGTAAGATGATCATAATATGGATCGAGAAAGAAACTTTTTTTTAAATAAATGACTGTAAGTCATACAGGTTAAAGGACATGAAATAAAGGATTGTATCTATCTTCCTTCTCCTAAAAATGACTTTTTAAGATATTCCACAGCTTTATCTTATGTTTAAATCTATTTTTTAAGTTTTAACTGTTTTATTGTTTTTGCTCAATGACACATTCATTAAAGTATGAACTAAAGTATAAATCTATGAACTATTGACCCTTTTTATCTCTTTCCTGCTCTCAGAAGCTATTTTCTGCTAGGAAAGTGTTTTATAGCTGGAATTTCTTATCAGTGAGGGTCACACTGTAGTCACTTCCTGTCTGAGTCAGGACTGAGTCAGCCACTTACATACCTGATTATTTTCAGGCAGAGAAAGAAAAAAAAAAGGAACACAGCCTAGTTATTTGTGTGCTAGGGAGTGTACATACACATGTCTATCCCATCATGTCACATCGGGTATCCTTTAATGACTAGTTGCGGATAGAGGTTTCTTTGTTGCTTTAGATGTCCACGTCATGCTCATCACAAAATTATTGTATTTATAAAATTTACAGCACGGCAACCAGGGACTCTTGAGCAACCGGCCTAAAAAACACAAACCTCCCCCCTAAATACTCACAGAGCCTCGAGTAATGTCCAGTAGCCTTTCTGCAGTACCTAGCGGGCTCCTGGTGGCTATCCAGCTTCCCCCATGCACGCAAGCCGGCATGTCACCTGACCCACATCCGCCCATCCTGCGCATAATAGGACCTAAGTGAGTTGTGGTATATAGGAGTAAAGGACTATTTTAACAAAAAATTGTACAATTTAAAATGCACGTGTATGCATATGTTAAATAATGCCCATTTGTTTCATAGTAAAATGCACTTTACGGACTCGTTCACACAAGAGGCATTTTTTTATTTTTAAGCGCTGGCGATTTTCAAAATCGTCCTCAAAGCGCTTGTGCAATGATTCTCTATGAGAGAGTTCACATCTGAGCCGTTCGTTTCCGATCCACTCAGGACAGCACCGCCTGTACCATTTTTGAGGTGAATTTGCCTCAATGGACGGTATATTAAAAATACAAAACGCTCACAAAATCACTGTGCAGCGATTGCGTTCACTTTAAGAATAAATACATTGGATTTATTTTGCGAGTCAAAGAGTTCACTTCCTGACTTGTCATGGAGTGAATTTAAAAAACTGCTCCGGAAAAGCGCTTATAAAAGCACTTTTCACAAAACCGCAACGCCCACCCAAGTGTCGGGAATCGAAAAAAAATTGCTTACAAAAAAAGCAAAACGGAACGTAATGTGAACGAGCCCTAAATGTATTTTTTTTCACTGTCGCTTGCAACATATTTTAAAATCTCACAGATCTCACAGGTTTTCATCTCCTCATGGGGGGATTAGCAGTGTTTTCTTTACTTTCAATGACAGTTACTGAATGGCAGTTTCTTAGTCCAACTTAACCACTTCTGGATTTTGCTGGTTGAAATCTATGCCCTATTTGGTAGCTGTTATCCCTGCCAGCTAGATTTCAATCATCCCCGCCGCCGTCTGCATTGCTGTACCTGCTTGTTCTGCTGTCACATTGACAAGCAGAGCTTCTGTATATCGTATTTCATTGGCTTTTAACCCTGCGATTGCTGTGAGCTCTCACAGCAATCGCGGTTATTACAGCACTTAAAATGAGATAAACAGGAAGAAACCGAGAGCCCGATATAGTGTAGTATGTATTGGAACCAGAAGTGTAATTAACAAGTAAGTAATATACTCACAAACATGGGTTACCACGCAGGTAACCACTGTATAGGCAGGTGGGGAGATTAGACCTGTCCCCACTCAGGATTAAGATGTCGCTCTCTGTAGAAGGAAAAAAGGGTGTGACACCCTTCCACCAGGGTGGAAATTCTGAGTAGTAAGCTGTGCAGAGGCGCCAAAAGAATAAAAGTATGCTAAAAAGTTTAAAACATTCGGGTGGCGGCGGTGGACCGGTCACTCCAAAAAGGACACGAAGTTTTGTCGCTTGTAAAACAGACAATTTAATTTAATACTCCACAATTAATTCGCAACGCGTTTCACGGGCACAATCCCGCTTCATCAGGCAATAGACATACGGAGTATCACGGCTCGTTGTCCAAACCACGAGGTGCCAAGCGTGGTTTGGACAACGAGCCGTGATACTCCGTATGTCTATTGCCTGATGAAGCGGGATTGTGCCCGTGAAACGCGTTGCGAATTAATTGTGGAGTATTAAATTAAATTGTCTGTTTTACAAGCGACAAAACTTCGTGTCCTTTTTGGAGTGACCGGTCCACCGCCGCCACCCGAATGTTTTAAACTTTTTAGCATACTTTTATTCTTTTGGCGCCTCTGCACAGCTTACTACACAGCACTTAAAATGGCTTGGACAGCTCTGGTCTTAAAGTGGCCAGAGCTGTTGGGTACAGAAAAGATTAATGGGGCACTACAGCGAAAAAATTGTAACATTTAAAATATGTGCAAACATATACAAATAAGAAGTACATTTTTTCCAGAGTAAAAGGAGCCATAAATTACTTTTCTCCTATGTTGCTGTCACTTACAGTAGGTAGTAGAAATCTGACAGAAGTGACAGGTTTTAGACTAATCCATCTCTTTATAGGGGATTGGCAGGGATCTATTTATTTTTAAAAGCACTTAGTGAATGGCAGTTGCTCTGTCCAACTGCCAAAAAACTGTGTAGCGAGCAGGAAAGCTGGCCAGCATCATTGTTTAAATCCTTTTTCGGGAATATCTTTTTAAAGAATAAAAGCCTTGCTGAGAATCCCCTATGAAGAGATGGACTAGTCCAAAACCTGTCACTTCTGTCAGATTTCTACTGCCTACTGTAAGTGACAGCATTATAGGAGAAAAGTAATTTATGGCTCATTTTACTGTGGAAAAAATGTACTTCTTATTTGTATATGTTTGCACATATTTAAAATGTTACAGTTTTTCGCTGTACTGCCTCTTTAAGAAGGGAGGCTGGCCAGCATATCTGTATAGATCCTTTCCATAGACTCATTTTGTAAAATATAAAGAAAATACCCCATGAGGAGATGGACTGGTCCAAAATCTCAGATTTTCACTTGCAACTACAAGTGACCGCAACATAGGTAAAACTAATTTATAGTGCATTTTACTCGGGGAGAAATGTATGTTTTATAGGTAGGTGTACTCATGTATTTTAAATGTTAACATTTTTGGCAATAGTTGTCCTTTAAAGGAGAAACTTGTGTGGCAGCCGGTCAAATTGTTATGCTTGTAAGTATAGTTATCTAGGCATTTCGCTAAATTCTGATTTTCACATTGGAATTAAACAATATCTAGTTAGAGGATGAAATTCAGAATTCACTTAATTCTGACGCAAACATTCCAAACGCTATGCAAAATTAAGTTTGTGTAATACACAATTTTTTCACAGAAATATTGAAAAAATGGCAACATTTTAATTATGATGTGAAATTTGAAACTATTGCAAAATTAATCTAGCACTTTATTGTAATAATGATCTTTGCGCATTAAAGTGTCATTTCGTGAAAATATAATTTTCTCATACTCTAATGCATTTACGGTATGCAGAAATGCAAAAATCTGTTTTCTCCTACGCGAAAATGTATTTCTTATGCCCATAGACTTAAATGCATTCATACAAAAACGTATTTTCTCATGCAAAAATTGATTTTCTTAGGCCTCATAGACTTCAGTGTATTTGTGCAAAAATTCCACGAAATTATGCAAACTTGGGCAAAATCAAGATTACCCACGAAATTATTACAATGAGGATCGTATCTGCGCAAAAAGTTGTGGGGAGGCGCCCAAGGTGTAGATACTGTGTAAGAACAATTAATATATAAAGAGGTTTCTTACTTCTAAAGAAGACTCGCTGGGGTGGATAACTGGGAGTCTTTATTACGAAACTGTTATACTGTTGACAACGCGTTTCATGGGACGCATCCCGCTTCCTCAGGTCATTAAAACAGAAAACCTTATGATCTATGCGCCCCCGCACAACAAACCTAGAAGTTAAGGTTTTCTGTTTTAATGACCTGAGGAAGCGGGCTGCGTCCCATGAAACGCGTTGTCAACAGTATAACCGTTTTGTAATAAAGACTCCCTGTTATCCATCCCAGCGAGTCTTCTTTAGAGGTAAGAAACCTCTTGTTATATATATATTAATTGTTCTTACACAGTTGGTATCTACACCTTGTGCCTCCCCACAACCTTTTGCAAGCATCCATCACCTCTCTCAGAGGTGCCAATCTCCACCACATTGGGACCTGTTCCATCAGTGGAGAAGACCAGAGGAGGAGAGCGACCGGCCAGCTCCCGAGCAGGCCGGTTGACTGAGTGGGAACTGTCTGAATTTCCCACACACACATGGTGGTTGCAGGACTGCAACCCATCCTTGTGAGTATCCAATTGCTTACAAATTGAACCCCCAAGACTCTAACGATACTGCACTATTGGGCTCCTGGTCTTCCTTTTTCCAACAGACTAAAAGGGACTCAGTTTCAAGAAATCGAGAACCCCGGGTCTGTTACACCACTAGTGTCTGCGCAAAGTACACTAAATTTCACGACAAACTAAATTACTTATTCTGATCCACACTACAGGTGGACCAGTGCCTTTGTTCAAATAACACTTCATATTGTTCATATGCCACAGTTTGTTGGTTGTAAAATAAAGTTTTGTTGAATTTTGAGTTTAGGTCCTTTGTACAATGCTTATTCTATTAAAGATCAAAATTTCCTGACTTTTCTATAGAAAAATATTAGGACCATTAACGAATAAAACACAAATGACTTCTATCTGTGGTATTTTAAATATACCATTTTATTTTGTGGAGGAGTGTGTGACTATTTTTTATGTGTATTTTTATAAAAGAAAAATCTAATCTTCATTTTGCTGTCAGTTTATGTTACAAAACGTCTGTTACTGAAATCCTATTATCTGTTTCATCTTTTCTCAGAAATGTACATAGTTTTGCTTTATTTTTAGTGTCTATTTTTAAGTCATTATATGACTCAGAGATTATACTGGGGAAATTTTGTTTATTGTATAGTTATCATGTCTGTTTATTGACTGTTATATATTCTGTCATGGAACACTTTAAAGACAATTAAATATTCATTTGAGGGTCTTGCCTCTTAAAAACAATATGTATAATTGGTGTGTGCTTTGTAAATTATTTTATATCGCGCATAGTGATGGTTAATGACATACAAATTATTCTGAATCGATAGAGGATAATGTGATTTTTTTATTTTTTTTAATACAAATTTATGCATCTTAAAAATGGACCAATCCTATCCAAAAATTTGCATAATCCTGCATCAACTCGGAATTACGGTATTTGCATCTCTGTGACTACCCCTAATCATGTCAGAAGGGGCTCTTACTGTATATCATAATAATTTAAATTTACAGCAGATAGATTTTCATCTGCAGTTATTACTAGGCATGGGTCTACAAATTCCAAGTTTACAATAACAAATCAGCTTTCCATGGCAGAAATCGGTATGCAGAAAACGTAATTCTGAAGAAAACCACATTGCCAAGTCTCGGAAATTTTAGGCGAATCACAAGACTCAGAAGTATTAGGCCAATCAGGATGTGGAAGTATACTGCAGTTGTCATTCGGAAATGCGGATTACACTTAATAGCATATGTCCACAAAAACTTTTTTTTTTAATTAACTTTATTGACTAAAATAACAAAAAAAATTGTGCAGAAAATTGAAAATTCAGATTTCCGTGGAATTCTACCGAAATCAGAAAGACACTCGTCTGAATGCGGAATTCTGTCAGAATAGCATTTCCGACCATCCCTAATACGTGTAAATCAGGATTTCTTTCTTGAATGTGTCCGGGGTGTCACTTTCCCCTTCTGGAGATGAGCCCTGTTGTTATCACAGCAACCTTGCATCCCTGGCGTCACTTACCCTCTCCTGCCACAAGAGAAAGCTGGCACTTCCTATAATTGCTTCATAGAAATGGTTAATAAAGCCAATGTTTCAGGACCGCACATGGTCCCATTTTTCAAAGTAAAGTCTGCTCAGGACAAGATTATACAAAAAAAAACATGAGAACTCACATAAACAGTTTTTACACAGTTTATGCCCTGGCTATATCTGATTCCTTGTAACTTAACCACTACTACAACCTCAGCTGAAAATGGTCTAATTCAGTCACCCCCACACTCCACATTAAATGGATACTGTAGGGGGGTCGGGGGAAAATGAGTTGAACTTACCCGGGGCTTCTAATGGTCCCCCGCAGACATCCTGTGCCCGCGCAGCCACTCACCGATGCTCCAGCCCCGTCTTCAGTTCACTTCTGGAATTTCAGACTTTAAAGTGAAAACCACTGCGCCTGCGTAGCCGTGTCCTCGATCCCGCTGATGTCACCAGGAGCACACAGCGCAGGCCCAGTATGGTCTGTGTCTGCGCAGTACGCTCCTGGTGACATCAGCGGGATTGAGGACATGGCAACGCAGGCGCAGTGGTTTTCAGACTTTAAAGTCTGAAATTCCAGAAGTGAACCAGAGGCGGGGCCGGAGCATCGGTGAGTGGCTGCGCGGGCACAGGATGTCTGCTGGGGACCATTAGAAGCCCCGGGTAACTTCAACTCATTTCCCCCCCCCCCCCTACAGTATCCCTTTAAAACCCTAAGGGGCCCATTCACACTGTGGCGTTTACCACTAATTGCTGGCGATCGATGACTCTTTTTAAAGGGCTAACACAATATTAATTAAATGGCAGTGAGCTCACTGCCGTGATCTCGGGCGGTCCGCGATTAGCAGTGATCGATAAATGTGTTAACTGCAGCATTTTTCCACAATTTTAGAGTGATCACGATAACAAAGCTAAAAAAGAAAGCGCTAATCGCAGTTGCTCAAAAATCATGAAAGAGCACAGTGATTTTTCTGCAGGAAAATCGCTTCTGCAAAACACTAGTGCTAAACTCTAGCGTTTTGCGTTTGCAATTATGAATTGGCCCTTCGACCAAAAAGCATGCTGTCCCTACTCTATGGAACACCTTATCACACTCAATTAGGACAACACCATCTCTGGATGAGTTTAAATCCAGATTGAAAGCCCTCACATTTAGTCTGGTATTTGGTTTACATGCAGCTTTTTCCTTTGAGACATACATAATCCCCACTGAGGCGCTACACCTGCTAGTGCCGAAATTCTGTTTTGTCCCCACGTTTATTGCCTGATGAAGCGGGCTGGGCCTGCGAAATGCGTTGCACTGTTTTTGGGGTACCGCATAATAAATGTATTGATTTATATGAAGACATGATCTCGTGTCTGCTTTTGGGAGGCAAGCCCACCACTTCCTCCAAGCAATTTTTTTAAATTGTATTGACTTTTATTCTGCTGGCGCCTCTGTTCTACATACAAATACTCTGTGTCCACTCTTGGTGGAGGGGAGTGATACCCCCTTTCTTGTTTCTTTACTACAGAGAGCGACTTCTTAATCCTGAATGAGGACAGGTCTATTCTCCTCATCTGCCTATTGAGTGGTTGCCTGAATGGTAACCCATGTTTGTGAGTATAAATTCTCTCACTAAACCACTTACTAATTGTCTTTAACATACTACACCATATTGGGCTCTCGGTTTTTTTCTATTTTATTGTCCCAACAGGTTCAAACTATACCATGCCTGTCCAGTGTTTTGGAGGACAAATGGAAGATCCTCATGCAGCCATTTATTCCTATAAAATAAAGAACTGCTGTATAACATAGTTAGAAAGAACTAGCCAAAATCCGATCCTGCATCGCCATCTAGTGTTTAAATGACAAAACTGCTACACCCATATCTCCACTGCGATTAGCAACACTTCTTTTAATAAATACAGTATAAAATACCGAATTAGTTTATAGCAATATAAATTAAAATAACTTATTCAGGGCATCTTATTTCATTTGTATTAAATATACATACAGCCTATTAAGATGAAATTACAAAATATACTGTAAAAAGTGCCTATTTGGGCACAATTACACAAAAACAAACAAACAAACACAGAACACTTATATAGCGCTTTTCTCCTGGCGGACTCAAAGCGCCAGAGCTGTAGCCACTAAGACGCGCTCTATAGGCAGTAGCAGTGTTAGGGAGACTTGCCCAAGGTCTCCTACTGAATAGGTGCTGGCTTACTGAACAGGCAGAGCCGAGATTCGAACCCAGGTCTCCTGTGTCAGAGGCAGAGCCCTTAACCATTACACCATCCAGCCAGCCAAATACTGACAATTCCCATTGTTATTTCGTACCATCATGTTCTAAAGTCGGTAGTTTTTAGAACCAGTATACTTCTGTCTTGGATAACGCTTCAAATCCCCACCTATTTTGTATGGGACCACCTTTACAATAACAATAAAGCGCAATTGGGGATACATAATGATCTTTTATGAGGAAGTCTCTTGTGACTGGAGACTGAATGTCACCACACCTAATAGCACTACAGTGATACCAGAGACGCAAGTGCACTTCCCTTGTGATCTGACTCTCATATCCCAATCCACAAATTAATTTTAGTAAAAAGATTAAATTTTTTGTAGAATAGTTGTAAATTGAGCTGAGGGCAAATCTATTTCATGTTAGAGAATGAGTGAAAGGCAGGGGCGTAACAATAGACCCTGCAAAGGATGCAACTGCAGGGGGGGCCAGAAGCTGCAGGAGGCCCGTGGGGGGGAGAAGTTTCTTTCCTCTGTCCTGAGAGACTGACGACTAAGGGCACAGAGAGTAAAAACTTTCTGCTCTCTGCACAATTGTTCTAATGACTGCATCTGCTCAGCAACTGATAAGGAATCATACAAAGTTTAGCAAACAAAGATTTGTTGACGGCCCCTATTCAATGTACAGCAGGCTCTCTACCCCTCCCCAAGTGCTCTGTATTGTAGTGATGCTTAAGAAGTCTGCAGAGCCAGTTCTGCTCCATCAGAGGTGGACGGAGTGAGTGTAATCCTCACCTCTTTTGTATGGGACCACCTTTGCAATAACAATAAAGTGTAATTGGGATACATAATGATCTGAAGGCCCGGATTTACATCAGAGGAGCCTATAGGCACCGATGTCCTGGCACATTAGACTTTGCCCTCTAGGAATCTACAAACACCTGCCGAACCGCACCGCAAGTGTGCTGCCTGTCCCAGCTGTCATTTCTCCCTTACTTCCCTTACCTGTCATAGGTAGCTACAGGTGCCCCCAAGTATTAGGTAGCCAGACATACCCTCAACATTAAGTAGCTAGAGGTGTCCCCCAAGTATTAAGTAGCTAAAGGAACCTCCATATAAAGTAGCTAGAGGTGCCCCTAACTGAAGGGAGATCTCGTCAGTGGAATGCCAAGAGCTGGGTGAGTAACCTCTCATTTACTATCTCATCAGGACTCTTCATAGGCAAAGAGGGAGGGAGGCACTCGGGGAAGGGGGGCCACCTTTCCATCATCAGGAGCCTGTAGGCACGTGCCTTATGGTAACTCCAGGCCTGATGATCTCTCGTGAGGACGTGTCTTGTGACTGGGGACTGAATGTCACCACACGTAATGGCACTACGGTGATACCAGAGATGCAAGTGCACTTCCCTCATGATCTGACTCACATATCCAAATCCACAGACACATTTTAGTAAATAGATTCATTTTTTTGTAGAACAGATGATTTGAGTTCCCTGTTAGAGGATAAGTGAAAGGGTCCACCCTTAGACAAAAAAATGACATAGTTAACAATGGCTACATGGAAATATACCTTTGGGAGGCCCCAATTTCCTATATTTATTCTGACTGGGTTTGATTGATAATTAGCCTGGACAAAACAATCCTAGATTTTTACTACATTTGTATGCCACCACCGACCACTTCAAAAAAATTTGGCCAGTGAAAAGGTCACCCCCAAGTATGCGCCAAGGGGGGCCATATGCAATTCACTTTTTCTCCTGCGTTTTCGCCTAGTTGATATTTTCATAACTTGTCATAAAATACTTTTTAAACCACCAGCAAGCAAGAAAGTACTCAAAATAAATTTGATAGTACTTTTTCACATACTTTTGGGTCCTTTTTTAATTGTAAAGTGCTGAAAAGTTACGGTAGTTTAAAGAGAAGATGAACATTTTCTCTTAGAAGATAACTCCTAGGTGAAAAAAAATAATTGCATATAGGCCAATGTTTTTTCCCAACCATAATAAACACAGGGAATTTGTCAATGAATGGAATTCACAGATTTCATCCCATATAGTTACAAAATTAGTTGGGTTGAAAAACGACATTTGTCCATCGAGCTCTAGAGCAGTGGTCTATAAATCATTGCCTGGGGACAACGATGTAGCGTGGGTTGCCATACTATTGTACAGTTAATTTGGGCACTTCATAGGCCGCGATGTAATTTTGCAGCTATAGTGGTGACTACATACTATTTGGGCATCGAAGACGTGTAAATGAAAAATACCGGCGAATGGACGGGGCGGATAGCAGTGGAACAACAAATAGTGGCAGTGGTAGTAATACTGTAAACAATAGAAATAATAGTGTTAGGTGGGGAGGGGGGGTTAGTGTTCGAAGTAGGAAGTTGGTAGATTAGCATTAGGAGCAGGTAAGGAAGGTTAGTGTTAGGCGTGGTTAGTCGTAGGTTTGTGTTAGACGTAGGTAGAGGGGAGGGCTGCTGTGCAAGATAGGTTAAGTCAATTTTACTGATAGTTTACTCTACTATAGGCATTAGCCAGCACCCAACAGTAGAATATTGGTAACATTACCGATATTCTACTAGCAGCTTCACCTGGTTCCCATCAGACGATGTATGCAGGGCCGGCGCTACCATAGAGGCAAAGGAGGCAATTGCCCCAGAGCCTGTAAGGGCCCCCAGTGGCTACAAGAGGGGGAAAAAAACTTATAAAAAAACCTTATAGTTTTTGAGAAAATTGATTTTAAAGTTTCAAAGGAAAAAAATACACATTTAAAAAACCGCTGACTTCAACGGTTGATGGCAAATCCACCTTAAATGCTAGTACCCCAAATTTGCAGGATTGTTTAAGGAGATAATTGGGAATAAGAGTAAAAAACAATTTTTCAAAAAGTTATAGTTTTTGAGAAAATCGATTTTAAAGTTTTCGAAGGAAAAAAGTATACTTTTAAATGCGGTAAATGTCACTTTTAGTAGCAAACCTAACGGTAGTGTAATTTTACATGTATCAAAAGAAAGAGAAATAAATCTCCTGACGGGGTTTCCAGGGTAGACAGTACGTATGGACCTCCTGGAAACCCCTCCGCAGCCACAGCGCTTTGGCCATTTTTTTTTATGTTTAGAGTGTGGGAATTTTTTTTTTTTAATTATGTGAGGTCGCCCTTCCTGAAACTTTTTAACCCCTTGTCCCCCATGCAGGCTGGGATAGCCAGAATGTGGAGCTCCAACTGATTGGGGCTTCACACCCTGACTATACCAGCTGCAAAAAAAGGTCACTTAATGCTGATTTTTGTTCCGGGGTATCTGTTGGAGGGGCCCCCAGGTTTATTTTGCCCTGGGGCCCCATTGTTGCTATAACCGGCCCTGGATGTATGGGCAGATCGATCAAGAGACAGATCTTGCTCTGATAGAAGAGAGATCTGTTGGCTGCCCATACACCGCAGACCGATTGCTAATCAATTTCAGCATCAAATTTCTTGGGAATCAGCCTTGTGACGCTGCATCTGTGCCTTGCCTCCCCCATGCTGTCCTCTCAATGTAAAAAATCAGATGGTCGATTAGCTGCCAAGTCGATAGATGTATGACCACCTTTACTCAGGTCAGTTCAAACAAAAAAGTCTATGTGCCTAAAAGTACAGATATATTTATTTTAACGCTCATCCATGAACATTACAGTTAACCATCTCGTCTAAATATCTAGGCCGATTCCCAAGAGATTTCATGCTGAAATAGATTGGGAATCGGCCTACGGTGTAGGGGCAGGCAACGGATCTCTCTCTGATCAGATTCAATCAGAGAGAGATGTCTCTTGGTCGATCTGCCCATATATTATCCGATGTATGGGCACCTTTGAGAGTCTTGGCTGACAAGTTAAATAATCGGATTCAGTGCCAAGCAGCTGCAGCTAAAGCAAATAACATTTTGGGATGCATAAAGAGAAACAAACAAAAAAAAACCTGAAGTGCTAGAATAACACTGTCCCTCTTTAGCTCTCTAGTAAGCCCACATCTGGAATATGGAATTATGTTTAGGGCACGCATTACAGTAGGGACATTTCAGTCTTAGAGCAGGTGCAGAGACGGGCAACAAAATTGATTTTGTGAGAGGAATGGAAGGTCTCACTTACCAGGAAAGGTTAGATAAACTGGGCTTATTTAGTCTGGAGAAAAGATGCCAGATGTTTTATTTACATGTATAAATACATCAGAGGGAACTATAAAAGCTTGGCAGATGAGCGTTTTGACCCTAAGCTTGTGCAAAGGACCGGGGGACATGATCTGCGAATGGAGATAAAATGTTTTTTTATTTAGGGAAGGTTTCTTCACAGTAAAGCTGGATACTCACTTCGTGATCCAGGAAGATGGACCCCAGCGACTTTCCCCCATGATGAGTGCTCCCTGATCAAACTTCCTGTGGGCGGGTACACATGACGGCACACAATGGGCACGAACAGGGAAGTCAAGCAATCACGGTACTTTGCGATGAGTCGTCTGGGATCTTAAAGAGCTGATCCACCATGACAGCAGTCGTCATTGTCACCTATTGCTAAATGTTGTCCATGTAATCGCGTGCCTGTACCCACATGGTGAGATCACAGAAAAGATCACTGTTCGTTCAAAAAAATAGTGGGTCATCGGAAAAATAACAATGTGGGTATGGGCCTTAAGGCTAATTGCACACATGTTGCAGTGCGATTGTTTTGCAGCAGGAGAGCCCACCCCAGGACAATCTCACTGCATCATTTCATATTTTAAACACCCTGCGGCAAAGTGTGCCGATAGGGTAATTTTTTTAGCTCCGCCCCCTTTCAGTGACATGCTCCC
Source organism: Hyperolius riggenbachi (assembly GCF_040937935.1). Taxonomy (NCBI): domain Eukaryota; kingdom Metazoa; phylum Chordata; class Amphibia; order Anura; family Hyperoliidae; genus Hyperolius; species Hyperolius riggenbachi. The sequence goes on from NC_090651.1 coordinate 314,500,496, forward strand.
TGCTCGATAGGAAGTACGTCACTGAATTTTGATTGATCAGTACATGTGTGCATGCTACCACAACATTTAAAATAGTTTGTTGCAATTGCATGTTGAGCAATGTTGAGCAATAACACTAGGAAATGCACTGCCGAGTCAGTGTCGCCTTTGTGTGGTTCAAAGCAATTTTGTCGCATGGCCTTGCACCATGGGTACTGTGGCCAGTCTCACTGAGATTAATGGCCGCTGCGGCAGGGGTGCAACGGAGCTTAAGAGTTATTAAAATGTGGTATGTATTTATCTTTGTTTAAGGGGGGGGCTTAGTTGCCTTACTTGCATTGAAATACTTCCACTGTTATAATTACTAGGTAAGTCCCAGTGGTGTTGATCCAGGGATTTTATCTGATTGCCATCTGGAGTAGGGAAAGATTTTTTTCCGTTTTAAGGCTAACTGGTTGAAGCCTTGTAAGGTTTTTTTTTTTATTTGCCTTCTTCTGGATCAACTGAGATATGTGAATGTGCAGGCTAGTGTTGTACCTTATTTTCAGGTCGAAATCAATGGACGTTAAACTCGATGGACAGTAAAGGAACGCCCATGCTACACAGATTAAAAGACACTGTGCTATTAACCTGAAGAAGCAGGTGAAACATCATTTGTTTTTGGTGTCCAATAAATTACTCTTTAGCCTCCATATTGAGGTAAGACTGTTCCTTATTAACTCCCAAATTGGTAGTTTACACTCATACTGTGGTGCCTCCTCCCACCCTTTTCAATTGGAGTGCGACCCAACAGGGCAGTTTCTAGGCTAAATTTCACCCAGGGCGAGAGTGTAAAAGTCACCCCCACTAGAGATGCGAAGTTCGGATCTTTTCAATGATTCGAATCGGATCATTGAAAAGATCCGGATCTTTGATCCGAATCTCGGATCATTTTACAAGGGAAGCATTCGGGGGTGAAATGACTAGCAGGACAGGAGAAGGTGAGGGGGGTGGACACACAGAGAAGGGGAGAAGATGGACAGAGGGCAGGGAGTGGACAGAGGAGGGACGAGCAGAGAGCAGAAATGTTTGTTTGCACACAATACCCACATGCTTCAATCATATGCTTTACATATATTTCACCTATATGTTCATCTGTATACTTTGAATGCAAACGTCGCACAGTGAAAGAAAGCATTCCCCAAAGCATTCCCAGAAGTGAAGTGCAGCTGTTTAGAGCAGTGCAGGAGGATCATATTGCCCTGCAATCACAGTGCCTGCCCTGTCCTAGCCCAGCACGCTGTCTGCAGTTACTGAGCTGTGCCAAAAGGTTCCAATTTGTTCAATGTACACAACTATGGAACAGACAGCCTATAATGAGCAGCACATTATAGCCAGTATGTGTGCTCTACACATATCTGACATTGGCACCGATCTCCGCTCTTTCCCATCTACCTGTCCCTGCAAGGCTGGCTCCCCTCCAACAGAGCGATCCATCTCTGCTCTGCTTCCAGGACCCCGCTGCCCGCTTAGAGGGGGCATGGCGCTCCTGGCCCCGCCCCCTTTATGATCCGAATCACTCATTTTGATGATTCGACTCACAAAAGAGATTCGGATCAAAGATCCGAATCGTTCATGATCCGGACAACACTAACCCCCACCACCGTGGAGCCAGGTAAAGGTGCCCACAGTATAGATTAGCTACGTAGGTGCCACCAGTATGTGTTATGTAGCTAGGTGTCCACAGTATAGGTTAGATAGGTAGGTGCCTGCTGTATAGGTTAGATAGGTAGTGCCTGCTGTTTAGGTTAGATAGGTAGGTGCCTGCAGTGTAAGTTAGATAGGTAGGTGCCTGCAGTGTAGGTTAGATAGGTAGGTGCCTGCTGTATAGGTTAGATTGGTAGGTGCCTGCTGTATAGGTTAGATTGGTAGGTGCCTGCAGTGTAGGTTAGATAGGTAGGTGCCTGCAGTATAGGTTAGATAGGTAGGTGCCTGCTGTATAGGTTAGATTGGTAGGTGCCTGCAGTGTAGGTTAGATAGGTAGGTGCCTGCAGTATGGGCACAATTATGAAATGTGTAAAAGTATATCTCGGATCCACTTTAAAGAGAATATATAATATTTTATTGTATATGCTCAATGACAGTCTTTCAAGTGTCACAGACCTAAAATCTATAAACTAGATAAATCTATAAACTAGACCTTATATCCATCTGATGCGCTCAGAAGTTGTTTTCTGTCAGGAAAGAGGTTTAATCCTTTGGGTGACAGTGCACAGCTGAGTCTGCACAGAAACATCATCAGCCTCCAGGCTAGCGATGTGTCTGTTGCTATGAAGGGAGGTGAAGGGAGAATGACTGGCACATGGCAGAGCAGATTCCCGCGGTCAGGGGAGAGAACAATGCAATTGGGCGGTTCCCTATGATGGGGATTGTTTAAAGGTAACCTTAAGTGTGGCAAAAAAAATGACATTTACTCACCTGGGGCTTCCCTCAGCCTCCTGCAGCCGATAGGTGCCCTCGTCGTGTCTCGGAGATCCTCCCGTCCTCGCCGGCGACCACTTCCGGTTTAGCTGTCAGGACCCGACAGGCATGGGAACGCGAGTGATTCTTCGCGTTCCCAGCCACAATATCGCCCCCTATGCTGCTATTGCGGCCAGGAGGCCGCAATAGCAGCATAGGGGGCGATATTGTGGCTGGGAACGCGAAGAATCACTCGCGTTCCCATGCCTGTCGGCCGGTGACGGCCAAACCGGAAGTGGTCGCCGGCGAGGACGGGAGGATCTCCGAGACACAGCGAGGGCACCGATCGGCTGCAGGGGGCTGAGGGAAGCCCCAGGTGAGTAAATGTCATTTTTTTGCCACACTTAAGGTTACCTTTAAGAGTCGGCAGACCTCACAAGGCTGCTGTACACACGCTGTATTGACTCATAATTGACTCGTGATTCCCATCCGAGGCGGTCTTTAACATCCACAACAGCGGAGTTTAAACCAGCATGTCTACGTAGCTTTAAGCCTTATTCACATTATAAATCTCCAATGAGCTTTTTAAAGCGATTTTCCCTACGCTTTGAGCTAGAAAAACGCTTTTCTAAGTGCTTTTGATGAGCGATTGTGATTTTCACTTCCTGACCTTAGTCAGGAAGCGAACTCTTTCACCCAGAAATCAATGTATTTATTCATAGAAGTGCTCGGGAAATCGCTATACAAAGCGCTTTTTCAAGCGTTTTGCGATTTCCCTATACCTTCCATTGAGCCAAAGCGCTCAGATAATGGTACATGTATCGCATTTGCGATTTCTACGAAATCGAAACGCTTACATGTGAACACTCTCATAGGGAATCTCATAGGGAATCATTGCACAAGCACTTTTGGGCGATTTCTAAAATCGCCAGCGCTTAAAAAAACCCTGCCAACGCTCATAGTGTGACGAGCCCTGTTGGCAGTCATATTGTCACTTGAATACCTCAAGGTTTAACTCTTTCAGGCATAAAAAAGGAACACTGCCTAGGTCAGGGCCGGGCCGAGGCATAGGCTGGAGAGGCTCCAGCCTCAGGGCGCAGTGTAGGAGGGGGCGCACAATTCATTCAGCTGTCATTCCTAATTGTGTTTGAAGCAGAAAGAAATAAGAAAAGGGGATACATGGCAGTGACTGCAAGCCAGATAACTAGATATTAAGGTGTTGGGGAGGTTGTGGGCCCTGTGGCCCTCTTAGTCTAAAAGCAATCAGTGTGTGACAGCTGGGGTGAGAGGGATGGAGGGGCGCACTTTGGTGTCTCAGCCTTGGGTGCTGGAGGACCTTGTCCCAGCTCTGGCCTAGGTATTAAATGGCTTGTCACTGTACTTACACACAGTGGTTCATGGAAGTTGAACTACAAAACTTTGATGGCCCTCCCAATGTTTACACCCGTTCCCTTGCCTCCCCTTGGTGCCCTTCACAGTCTGGGGGCCCATCTCACAAGGGTCATAAAACAAGGGTGGCCATCATGATCTTCACACCCATAACAAGTGTAGCCACAAACACATCTGATCTGAAGTATTCACCTGGCCTCTAAGCTGATCAAATCCTCTCATGCTCGCATCCAGGACTTTACACGAACATCACCCCTCATCTGGAACTCTCTTCCCCAGCCTGTTTGTCATGCTCCAAACCTGGACATTTTCAAACACACTCTTAAGGGCCCATTCACACTTGCTGATCGCAAAACGCTAGCGATTTTGCTGGCATTTTGCTCTGGCGGTTTTTGGCGATTAACGGCAAAAACTTACTATTCACACCTGGCGATTTTTTAGCGATCGTGTTTTGCGCTTCTATAGCACTGAAACGCCATCGCCGGGAAATCGCCTGAAAATGGTGCAGGCTAAGTGTTTGCGTTTAGCATTTTTGGGCGATTTGCGGCAAATTGGCCAAATGATAACGGGCCCATAGACTTTTATTACCCTAGCGCTTTGAACACATGTCTCCTTACCTAGTGTGTCTCCCACTACCTTTTAGATTGTAAGCTCGCAAGGGCAGGGTCATCCTACTAATGTTACTGTTTTTGTTGCAATATTTGTGCTGCTTGAGACTCTGCTGCACATTTTTTGGTTGTACCTGTGTTCCCCGTCTTACTGTGCTTCGCTGCAGAATATGTTGGCGCTATATAAATAAATAATAATAATAATAGTCCCCTGTATCAGAGGAAGGGAAGATCAGTAGTTGGGGCCTCCACACAGCTCTGGGCTCCCCTGCGATCACTGGGGCTGCTCTCCTCTACTTATGCCCCTGCTTACACATGTTTATCTCATGTCACATGTCGGCTCAGGTACTCTCTAAGCTACACACATATGCTGGATTGAACTTGACCGTGGTGGGCGGTAAAGACCGCCTTGGCTGAGAATTGTAAATGATTCCAGTGTGTGTACAATGGATTCCCTATGTCTCCTAAAGATCCAGCATACCGGATCTTTACCAATCTCTGTTGCCTGAGTGGGCAGGCATTGTTCTCTATACTCACCCGGCCTGCAATAAGCTGCTCTGTCACGTGTCGCCCAATGTCCCTCTGACCACCCTCTATAGCAAGAGAGGCGTTGCTAGCCTAGAGGCTAGTGACACAGCTGTACCGCGTCGGCACTGCTCTGTCGCCAAAGGGATTGTGTACCAATCCCTGCCGGGAAACAGCAATACCTTGGTGTACATAGCTTTAGACAGTGAGTTATACAGTCCTTAAAACTCGTTTTTTCACTAATACAGTATATTTTTTGTTCACAGGCAAGTGAAATCATAGTGAGTGGTTTGAAACAGAATGCCTTTGCAGAATAGATCTCATTCCAGTACAGGTATGCCCCCTGCTGGATCTTTGTCTTAATACCAAAACATGTGAAGTGTGATTGCTTAAAGAGACACTGAAGCGAGAATAAATCTCGCTTCAATGCTTATATTCAGCAGGGGCACGTGTGCCCCTGCTGAACCGCCGCCATCGCGCCGCTAAACGGGGGTCCCTTACCTCCTAAATCCCCTCCGTGCAGCGGGGGATCACTTCCGCATTCAGGCAGGGCTAATGGCTGCAGCCCTGCCTCGCGCGCGTCTGTCAGTGCGTATCTCCGCCTCTCCCCCGCCCCTCTCAGTCTTCCTTCACTGAGAGGGGCGAGGGAGAGGCGGCGATGCGCCGCTGATAGACGGCGCTGAGAGGCAGGGCTGCAGCCGTTAGCCCTGCCTGAAGAGCAGCAAAATCTACGACCAAGTTGGTCGTTGATTTTGCAGGGGGGGTTTGGGGGTGAAGGGACCCCCGTTCAGCCGCGGGATAGCAGCGTTTTAGCAGGGGCACACATGCCCCTGCTGAATATAAGCAGGATGAAACCTCAAGGTCACACAGGAAAATGCATAAATCTGGTCTGCTTGGGCTGCATACTACATACTAGGTAACATTAACAAGTTAAAAAGACTTTCACGTAAGAGTCTAAAGAAACTTTTGTTCTGATCATTTAATCTGGACCTCAAAACAGCTAAATTGACAGCTGAATCCACACAAGAAGCCAGATGTAATTTCAATAGTTTTTAACATTAAGTGCTTGTAGTGATCAGTCAATTTGACCATATCCTTTGTTACCATAATTTTCGTAAATGTTCCATATTTTCACGCAGATACGAGTATTCACAAAAATATACTGGCATGAGAAAATATATTTTCACCAATTTTTGCTTTAAAGTTAATGGGCAGAACAGTACCGTATTTTTTGGAATATAAGACGCTCTAGAATATAAGACGCACCTAGGTTTAGACTGAGGATAAAAATAAGGGAAAAAATGTCTTGTGGGCATTATCCCCTCCGCCCCACCACATTAATTAGCTCCATTAATCAGCACCACTAATCACAGCTACATTAATATTTCTTCAGAATCAGCAACAAAACTACAAGCAGATACAACAATATAAAGACATTGGGAATAGGTGAAGGAGGTAACAGGACTTTTGAGTACCAGGTCCATTGTTCTGTGGGTGAGGACCAGTGGAGTGGGCTGTGGGATTAGTGCCCATCCAAAGCACCCGCAGCAGAGGCTGAAGAGAGCCTCAGCAATTGCTGGAAGCCAAATTATTTCATTCCCCGCCATCCATGGCGGCCTGGAGGGGGAATAGTATTTAACACGGCCAGGAACTTGTGCAACAGCAGGATCATCCATATACCTGCTGTATCCTGTGCCCAAGTCTCCTGCGCCGATACCTCTCGTACGCTTTACATCCAGATGGCCATCGCAGAAGAAGCCTCTCAGAGCGGCTGGTTCTGAAGGAAGAGCTGATCGAATCAATGCACAGACCCCGAAGTCCCTCCTGGGCACTGGTGGTAGAGATGAGTCTCTTGTATTAGAAAGTAAGAAGTTTTAAATCAGGATGATACCATTTATTGGCTAACTAAAAATTAATAAAATAAGCAAGCTTTCGGCCTTGCAGCCTTCGTCTGGCTTATATCCTGTTAGTTTAGTTAGTTAGTTACTGTATTAGAAAGTGAACATGAATGTGTTATTATTATTATTATTATTTATTGTATTTATAAAGCGCCAACATATTACGCAGCGCTGAACATTAATTTAGGTTACAGACAATATTTAGGGGTGACATGCGAGTTATGAGGAGGGAAGGATTTCCGCCCCCGTTTGAGAGTACCATTGATGTGAAGAACCATGTGGGCTGTTCTTGTCCAGTCACCGGCCCCACACCCCATCCACAATGCATACCAAACTGTAAAGGTCCATGCACACCTTTGACGGATGTTGCCCATCGAGGATTATGACCTGATCCCCTTGGGGGACATCACTGGGCCGGGCTGCACATACAGGATGTGTGTCAACTGTGTAGCTGACAATGCGCTGTGTTACTATGTGGGGGGAGGGGTATGACGGAGAGACGACAGGTGGCGCTTGCATGACGTGGGGGAGTGTCATGTACAATGGGATCAGCTGGGAATTGGCGTCGCGGGGGGTGAGTAGATCCGCCCAGTGGATTGCTCGCAGGTTGGGTGTCGCCACTCGCCATACACATTATCGGCCGCCTCAGCTGACTTAAGTGAGGTGTGGTTACGAGGCTGAAGAGGGATAAATATTAAAAATGGTGGGAGGTGCCAAGCTGTTTTGTTTTTTATTATTGTAAAAAACTGAATAAATAAAACAGCCAGGAACTACCTTTGCACCACATAAAACATTAAAAAATCCTAGAAGAATGGGGTTTGTTTTACATGACAGCAACCACTGGCACTTGAGCAAGCTGGTTAAGCATGACATCATTGTGTGTAGTGGACTCCGCCTAGCACCCAACTATCACAGTTTGTAAAATTATCCTTTATTAATACATACGTTCACACTTGTTGGTAATGACTACCAGAGAAGTAAAAGCTCACTTCTCTCAGCTTCACTAGTAAAGAGGATTGTTTAGGCTGGGCCTGGGTGTAAGTTAATTTCCTTTTATTTCTAATGTACTTAGTAGAGAATATTTTTTAGCATAAGCTGCTTATATCGACAGTCACTCGTACCTGAGAGGTCTGGGCTGCCAATCAAATCAAAGCTTGCATTCCTCACTACCAGACAGCTGTCAGAATCCACTGATGCGTAATGGATACAGTAATATTGGAAAGCTAATTTTGAAACTTACTGTAATAATGTCTCATACAAAGGAGTGGCTTAAGTTCCGAACAATGAGACCTTGTATTCCTGTGCAGCGGAGTAAAGCTGGTCCATTACAGACTCCATTGAATTCCATTAAGCCAAGCCTCTCATTGTTTTGCATAGATTACACACATGAATAGGATTCCAGGTAAAAACCTAAATTCAGGTAAAAAATAAATGTGTCGTATAAACATCTAGTACATTTCAACTCCAGTCCAAAGCTTTCATTCTTTTAGTTTTTTTTTTATTTTTATTTTTGAACATGTTTAGAAACCATGGTATAGGGTTTAAAAGGTTAAATTAACTATTTGTTTTCTGTGACTCGTTTTCAAATGGGTCAGTTCCACACAGCTAATGGTCCCCCTAAGGGCCCCTTTCCACTTGTGCCGCACGCGTCAGGGAGACGCGCGGCAGCAGTTTTGGGTGTGCGGGATCCCATAGCCGTGCATGGCAGCCTCCCGAGCAAATTCTGCGGGCAGTACCGGCCGAATCGCTAGCGCAAGCGATTCGGCCGACAGCGCAATTATCCCCTATGGCAAAGTTTCCCGGTGCGATTTGTGTAAGGAGAAACTGCGGATTCGGTGCGGTTTCCGCTCCAGTGGACGGGCTCATGTAGTATGAGAGCCATACCTACACAGTCTATTCTATTGAGCTGAACTCCCCATCAGATAAAAATCTTTGCAAGATGCTGTACACATGCAACAGATCAGTATCTGCAAAAGATCAGTTCCTGCAAAATGCATTCTTATGGTGTGTACACACTTGAAAGATAAATGAAAGATCTTAGACCAATTTTACCACCTTCCATGTAGTATGAAAGATCTGTTCCTGCAAAAGATCCATTCCTGCAAAATGCATTCATAGGCTGAGATCTGCAGATCCTCATACACACCTTGTTTAACAGACATTCATCTGCAGATCTGAAAATCCATCCTGGTGGATCTGATCTGCAGATGAATGTCTGTTAAACAAGGTGTGTATGAGGATCTGCCGATTTTATAGGCTATGAATGCATTTTGCAGGAACGGATCTATTGCAGGAAGAGATCTTTTGCAGATACTGATATTTTCAATGTGTACAGCATCTTTGTGTGCAGCATCTTGCAAAGATTTTTATCTGATGGGGAGTTCAGCTCAATAGAATAGGCTGTGTAGAGCAGGCATGGGCAAACTTGGCCCTCCAGCTGTTAAGGAACTACAAGTCCCACAATGCATAGCAGGAGTCTGACAGCCACAGTCATGACTCATAAAGGCAATTGCATTGTGGGACTTGTAGTTCCTTAACAGCTGGAGGGCCAAGTTTTCCCATGGCTGGTTTAGAGTATGGCTATATACTGTATACTACATGGAAAGGGGTAAAATTGGTCTGATATCTTTTATTTATCTTTCAAGTGTGTATGTAGCAATAGTCTATATCTGCAGATCATCATACACACCTTGTTTAACGGACATTCATCTGCAGATCAGACAATTATCTGCAGATCTGAAGATCCATTCTGGTGGATCTGATCTGCAGATGAATGTCTGTTAAACAAGGTGTGTATGAGATCTGCAGATATCATAGACTATGGATGCATTTTGCAGATACTGATCTGTTGCATGTGTACAGCATCTGTGTGCAGCATCCTGCAAAGATTTTTTTTCTGATGAGGAGTTCAGCTCAATAGAATAGACTGTGTAGAATATGGCTCTCATACTACATGGAAGGGGGTAAAATTGGTCTGTGATCTTTCATTTTCCAAAGACTTTGATGTGTGTACCCACCTTTAGGCCTCTTTCCCAAGGGCAGTTGATAAGCAGTGAAATGCCTGTCAAACTCTCACTACTGCCTGGTAACTGCTTGTTGCTGCCTGGTAACTGCTCACTGCTGCCTGGTAACTGCTTGCTTAGCACACAGCTTAACAGTCTATGGAAAAGAGGCCTCAGGATGGGGAATCAGGAAACTGTAGACCTGGCCCTGGGGGAGAAGCCGGGGGAGGGGGGTTCCAGCGGCTCTGGGGCCCGCACAGGTCTGTTATATGGGCAGGGCACAGTGTAGGAGGGGCGATAAGCGCGCACACACAGCACCCCCCATCTCTCCAGCGCTCCCCCCTCCAGAAATTAGAACAGTGGCCGGGCAGGGAGACTTACCTCTTCCACATTCCCTGCGCTGGAGCTGCAGTCGCCGCTGGTCTTCTCGGTCTCCGCCATTCACTCTACGCCTGCTAATCAGGAAGTACAGTGAGCACGAAGACAGAGAAGACCAGCAGCGATTGGAGCTTTAGCGCATGGAGTGCGGAAGTGGTGAGTCTCCCTGCCCTGCCACTGCTTTAATTTCTGGAGGAGGGAGCACTAGAAGGGGGCCCAAGGTAAGGGAGGGGGGAGTGAGGCCCCTACCTATGGTTGTGTGTGTCCGCTGATCCCCTCTCCAGGCTGCCTATACCTGGTTCTCTATACCAGGTATAGGTAGCCAAACACCTATACCGGGGGCACTTACATCTAGCTACCTATAGTGGGGGCAACTATTCCTGGCTGCCTATATTGAAAGCACCTATATCTGGCCTCCTAAAGTGGAAGTGTTTTTCTTATATCCTGGCTGGCCTGCCTTTCCAATTTCTGTTTTGAGATTAGAGAAGGCGAGGAGAAAAAAAAAGAGTCCTTTACAATAAGGATGGTTACGATATGGAATGGTGAATACTTTACTTTTATTTAACCTCCCTGGTGTTATGATTATTTCCAGATTTAGGTGCAATTTTTTCACAAGCTTTCCGTTCCGTCCACAACTATAATTGCCAGGTGTGGGAAGCTAATCTCTTGATTCAGTCCCATCTGTCCTGCCCTCTGATAGGTTCCCTTTACATCCACATAATCTCCCGTCACTGCTTGTGCGACATTTCACAAGTAGCAATGTAAAATGGATGTGATGGAAGAAAGGCTATGACGCAGGAAGAGTTGCTGTGCAGACCACAATGTAACAGGTAACAATAACCTGTGCTAATAGACTTCCCTGCAGTGCATTGGGTGACCAGCAAGAGGAGCAATACCTGTGGCGGTCATAGCTATACCTGCAGAGGGGACACAGTTACACTTGTTCTAAGGGGTGGCCTGACTAGATTTATGGGGTGAAATGCCATTACTTATGGAGGGTCATGGCAACACTTTATTTCAATATTTATATACTGGTAGCGCCGACATATTACACAGCGCTGTACAGAGTATATTGTCTTGTCATTAACTGTCCCTCGGAGGGGCTCACAATCTAGTCCCTATCATAGTCATATGTTTATGTATTGTGCAGTGTTCCCCAACCCTGACCTCAAGGCCCACCAACAGTGCATGTTTTGTATAGATCCAAAGAGGTAGTTAATAAGCTCTGCTGAGACACTAATTACCCCACCTGTAAATATGTGGTTTTCTGCAAAACATGCACTGTTGGTGGGCCTTGAGGACAAGGTTGGGGAACTCTTGTGTAGTGTGTGTATCATAGTCTGGGGCCAATTTTCAGGGAAGACAATTTTTTTGGGATGTGGGAGGAAACCAGAGTATCCAGAGGAACCCACACAAACACAGGGAGAACATATAAACTCCTTGCAGATGTTGACCTGGCTGGGATTCAAACCGGGAACCCAGCGCTGCAAGGCAAGAGCGCTAATTACTACGCCACCCTGCTACATCGATAACTTAATGGGCTTCCCCCTAAAAATTGGCCCGAGATTACGATGGACATAAGACTATGGTAGGGATTAGATTAAATGGATGAAAAATTCATGAATCAATTTTCTCAAACACTAAATAAAATAATAATAAAAAACATTTACTTTGTTACAATCAATCCTTTCATAAAAAATAAAACCAGTAATTTGAGGTTATTGTGATGTTATACAGCACAGTGGTGTAGTTTATAGCACTCTTGTAGAGCTGGGTCCCTTGTTTGAATCCCGGCCAGGGCACCATCGGCCCAGAGTTTGTATGTTCTTCCCATGTCTGTGTGGGTTCCCTCCGGGCACTGCAATTTCCTCACACATACATAAAAACGTATATGTAAGCTAATGGTCTTCCCTCTTACAACTGGACTAGATTACAATGGACATAGGACTATGGTAGGGATTACATGTGACAAGAATATACATTTATATCCTGTAAAGCACTGCAAAGGATGCCTGCACCACATAAATAATAACTGCAGCCACAAATGCACGTGCAAAAAAACTTAACATAGGCCAGTATTGCATTTCTTTGAAAGCATGGCATCTACTTGTTTTGAAGTATAATTTGCCCATAATGCCATCTTGCTGCATGATTAATTACCTGGTTACTCACTTTAAAGCAGTGTACCCCAAACCTGTCCGAGACCCACCAACAGTGCACGTTTTGTGGAAATCCACACAGGTAGTTAATCAGCTCTGCTGAGACACTAATTACCTCACCTGTGATTGTGTGTGGTTTTCTGCAAAACATGCACTGTTGGTGTGCCTTGAGGGTTGGGGAACTCTGCTTTAAAGAGAAACTCCAGTGAAAATAAGGTAATAAAAAAAGCGCTTCATTTTTACAATAATTGTGTATACATGATTTAGTCAGTGCTCATTGTAAAATCTTTCCTCTCCCCGATTTACATTCTGACATTTATCACATGGTGACATTTTTACTACTGGCGGATGATCTCAGTGGAAGGAGATGCTGCTTGCTTTTTTGGCAGTTGGACCCAGCTGTAAACAGCTGTTATTTCCCACAATGCAATGAGGTTCACAGACAGGAAACTGTCAGGACCGTGGTCCTGACATCCCACTGTGGGAGGGATTTCACACAATATCAGTCATACAGAGCCCCATGATGATCAGTTTGTGAAAAAGAAAGGATTTCTCATGGGAAATGGGGAATACGCTACTGATTGGGATGAAGTTACATTTTTGGTCACGGTTTCTCTTTAAAGGACAACTGTAGCAAGAGTGCTATGAAGGCTGCCATATTTATTTCCTTAAGCAATACCAGTTGCCTGGCAATCCTGCTGATCCTCTGCCTCTAATACCTTTAGCCATAGACCCTGAACAATCATGCAGCAGATCAGGTGTTTATGACATTGCGACAAGATTGGCTGCATGCTTGTTTCTGGTGTTATTCCGACACGACTGCCGCCATCAGCTGGGCTGTCAGGCAACTGGTATTGTTTAAAAGAAAATAAATATGGCAGCCTCCATATCCCTCTCACTTCAGTTGTCCTTTAAACACCTGATTGCCCACTAGCCATGATACCTACATTTGACGGCTCCTTTAAAGGGAGTCTGAAGTGAGAATAAATCTCGCTTCAGACCTCATAGATAGCAGGGGCATGTGTGCCCCTGCTAAAACGCCGCTATCCCGCGGCTTGACGGGGGTCCCTTCACCACAAAATCCCCTCGGTGCAGCGGGGGAGCGCTTCCTGGTTGGGGCAGGGCTAACCGCCGCAGCCCTGCCCCACGCGCGTCTGTCAGTGCGTATCTCCTCCTCTCCCCTGCCCCTCTCACTCTTCCTTCACTGAGAGGGGCGGGGGAGAGGCGGTGATGCGCCGCTGATAGACGCGACTGGAGGCAGGGCTGCGGCTGTTAGCCCTGCCTCCAGGAAAAGATAATATACGACCAAGTTTGCGACCAATGCTTGCGGGGGTGGGTTTGGGGGTGAAGGGACCCCCGTTTACCTGCGGGATAGCGGCGTTTTAGCAGGGGCACACATGCCCCTGCTAACTATGAGGTCTGAAGCGAGAATTATTCTCGCTTCAGAGTCTCTTTAAAAAGGGAAATGTGTATAAATTTAAACTGAAGAGACTGATCAGGCTAAAATATTCAAATGAGAGTTCAAAATGACAAAAATCAAAGCAGAAGAAAGTTTCAAAAAAATATAAATTTTATTTCAGCTTTATTTTTTACACTTTGTAGAATAGGAAAAAAAACATTTTCAATTTTATACAACTTTTTTAATCACTCTGAAATATATAAAACAATGTATTTATATTTATACATGTGTATATAATTAGATATAAAAATATGAATTACTGTATAAAAGTGTTGGCGAATAACCGGCTACCGTAAAGCCACCTACGGCTACAGGAATTAAATAGAATTTTTTTTTTCTTCTCCAAATTCTGTTCCTGCAGCAACTGACTGTATTTCCTTTACCCAACACCTTTAAAACAGGTGTTGCAATGTATAAAACTACCCTGGCAACCATACTACCAAGATGATAACAATACTTTATTAATAGGAATTAAATAGTATTCTTTATATTTATAAAACATTTACAATTGCATTCCAGAAAAATATATATATGTACGCTGGTATATATATATATAAAAAGTGAGAGGGGATTGGGGGAGGGGGCGGTAGAAGAAACTCAACCAATGAAATTTGCTTTATGACCTGAAGATCAGTTTAGGGTTACAGATGAACATACCATTCATGGGGGGAGACCAGATGCCTTTGGATGTCAAACCAGTGCAGTAAGATCAGGTTAGAAATATAATAGCAATCTAATTTTGCTTCCCCTGTTGTAACATCCATTTGCACAATCATTCTATTTTTATCACTTGCATGCTCCTGAACATTCCTGCACCTCCAACTAGGAATAATCTGAACATATTATTGTACTACCTAACATAAAACAATAAATAAAAAATCCCTTCTGGCACTGTATACACCTTCTCACATCCCGTTTCAGCTAGGGGGCAGTACTGCAATGAAGCATCACACCAAAAGCTTGCAACTGGGCATCCCTAACCTGATAATTTATTGGGGGTCCACGAGGTACACTGGTTAGGTCTGAGCAGCTTTTAAGCAAAGACACAGTGCCAGCATGCAAAAACTGACGGGGTGACTTCTTATGCAAGGCCCCGCTTGTCCAGTTAAAAGTTTTTGGCTCCGAGTACACATGGGTTTTTAACTACTGCTAAAGACGCCACATCGCACTGAAGAACTGCATTTTCCTGATACTAAAATATCATAATCGGGGCAGATTCATAGTAAAATTCTAGTTTCTATAAGGCAAATTGCGACCAAATGCCAGTAGGCTTTGTTTCCGATTCTCTAATAGTTATGGTCATGTCTAGGAGAACTTATAGAGAAGCATGTGATTAGTTTGATCAGCTGACAGACTTGCAAAGCTCTGATTTGCTGTGATCACATCCCGTTTTAGCACATGACAATGACCAGCAAATCAGAGACTTACAAATCTATCACGTGATAACATGCTTCTCCACGAGTTCTCCTAGACATGGCCATCACTATTCTCTGACTAGAATGCTTTTGCTCATGTGGATAATTATGAAGATCAGCAATGTTGATGCCAAATCTGGATGTTTATTGCAGATAATAATGTATTCTATCCTCAAAATATCTTTA
Organism: Hyperolius riggenbachi; assembly: GCF_040937935.1. NCBI lineage: Eukaryota > Metazoa > Chordata > Amphibia > Anura > Hyperoliidae > Hyperolius > Hyperolius riggenbachi. The sequence goes on from NC_090651.1 coordinate 314,515,933, forward strand.
GGGAGTCAGCAAAGGCAAGTTCCATATTTTTCACATGACGGGCTCGATAAACTGACCCTATTATTCATATAGCATGAATAGACTATCATACCTTTGCTTTTGAAATATAAAAAAAAAAAAAATGCTAAAAATGGCAGTCTGGGCAAGGCACAAGAAGAATTAAAAGGCAAACGACAGCAGTCCCTCAATGGAGTCTCACCACTGCAGAAAACAGTAGCAGTGTCCGGCAGATGCGGCCAGATGGATCGGAGATCGCCGCTGGACGATCACTTCCCCGATCCAGCTGGCCGCATCTGCAATCACGGCTGTTGTAAGTTGTATACCTCATGCAGGGTTGTGGAAACACATAGGCCCATATGCAATTTTTTTTTTTCACCTGAGTTATCTCCTAGGAGATCATTTTCATCTTCTCTGTAAACTAAATTTTCAGCATTTTACAATTGAAAAAGTACCCAAAAGTTGGTGAAAAATGTATTTTAAGTATTTTCTAGCTTGCTGGTGGCTTAAAAGGCATTTCATGACAAGTCGTAAATATATCACCTAGGAGAAAACTGAATTGCTTATAGGCCCCAGAGTCTTCATACTGTTAGGGATCATTGCATTCCTCTGGTTTAAGATCGGAGATTTGACACTGGTTACAAGGCAGATACTAGACTACAACCAACTAGGCATAAGTTCTACCGAACCCCCCCAAACTTCCGACCTTTCCCATACATCTGGAAGGTCCACTAGGCACCACTAATATGGACATTTACATAACACTAAATACACAGTGGTCTAGAGTGAAAATTCCAAAACGCTATGAACTAAAAATCGAAAGGCAATCTGTACCTACTAAACCAGTGCTGATCAACTCAACCCAAGGGAGCCACAACTCTCCCAGAGTTATTTCCGTTAGTTATTGTCGATATGGGAAGCATTCTACTACAGGCACGTTTTCAAATACAAGTATAAATATATTATCGGTTTCGACTAGTGGATCTTGCTATGCAGTAGGAAGATATGCAAGCAATTACTCAAAAAGGACCTGAAGTCAAAAGAGCCCCCTAAATATTTAGCCAAGCCAATTGCAGCTAAAAATAAATATCGTTTTTTTAAAGTATGCCATGGCATTAGCTTGCTTAAAAAAAGTGCTAAATAGGAAATCTAGTCTAAGCAGAGGAAAGAAAAAGAGCGTCACAGCAAAAACTTTATAGACAGGCAATATGATCACAGCAAGTTCTTACATGCAGATAATAGAAACAGTGGTGGTGGCTTAGCTGTGGTCACATTCTCTGGCTAGAATGCAGCTGTGGAGTACTCTTCTATTTCCTGAGCCTAGGAGAGATACAGGAGCAGGCACTTCCTGCCCAGCACTTTTTTCAGAAAAATCTGAAAAGTGAAAGCAATTTTTATCATCCTCATTGCAAATTTTATCTCCATTGCAGTTTCACACTGCTTAATGTGTTTGTCAGACTTGGAATTTAGGAATGAATGCACTTGTAAGGCAAAGTTCTCCTGTGCTTTTATAGAAGATACAAATATATCTATTAAAAAAATTCCATCTAGATGCAACCCTCAAAGTCTTTAGGGAGGAGAGCTATGTACTATACTATACATTTCATCAGGATGACTTATTTAAATAAAGACAATAAAAGACCTCAAGTATGTAATGCTGGGAATACACGATTTTTCAGTCGATTTACTATCCGATCTTATTTTCGATCGATTTTCCAACCAATTTTCTTATCTTTTCTTATCAATTTCCATTCACTTCTATGAGAAATCGATCAGAAAAACTATTGAAAATAAGGTCGGACATTTTGAAAATTATCCATCGAACCATCTGCTGAAAAAAATTATGGTGTATTCCCAGCATAAGAGGTTGCATACCAATTTATTGCCCAGATGTCAATTATTGCTTAAATAAAAAGGCATTTTTGTTTTCTCTCTGTACTTCTACAATATGTACAAAAAGGCAATCAAACCCTTTAAGATAATCAAGGGGTAAAATATACCCTTAAAACAGAGTTTAAGAATTAGTTGCTATGGCTTCAGTTATATTTGCCCATATGTACAGCTCAACGAGATCACATTAAAAAATATATATATACAGAAGCCTTATTGCCCTGTAACCTGTTCCTAATGTGACCTGTTGAGCTTAATCCAAAAAGTCTTTTGGAAAGACCACTTCATGTGACAAACCAATCTGTTCCTACAACAGAACATAGCTATGGAAAGCTTAAGCAATCCCTCTGATGGCAATCAAAGAACTCAGAGGGTTGGAATACCCCTATATTAAACTAGTACCACATGTAAAATTTGGGGGAAAGAGGGGGAGGGGATGGTATTCAAAATAGATTTAAATTAAAAATAAAAAAAGCCAGAAGACAACATCCTTCTGATCAGTATGGCTGTGAATTCTTGTTTTTCCAAGCAAGACAAGAATGCCACCATCAGTCTCAATTAGCAGCATTTGGATCAATTGTTTTGCATAGCTTGTTAACCAGAAACGTATAGAATGTCCTAAAATTAGCTGTCATCCGAAGTCAACAGTATCCAGCACAATTGAATAGGTCGAAAAACGTTTGACTCAAATGTTGATGGTCAATTTTTTTTTTTTTTTTTTGCTTTTCTTCATCTTTGAGTCCTTTCGTGCTTCAGTAACTTTTTCAAGAGGACACAACTGATCACCAACATTCAGCTAGCTATTCAGGGTCTGTAGTAAGGGTGCTTGAGTATCCGTAGATCCGCCATGTTGGCTTTCATAGTGGTAATTCTCAACATGGCAGGAAATGCTCTGTGTTCTAGGGCAAGCTCACTCTTGTCCATAAATAGTAATTAGAATAAGCTATGTGCATATAAAAATACACTGATGTACATAAAAATGTACCTGAATACACTTAGTGGTCTTAAACATTCAGGAAGTGGACGTTGCCTTTAGAACTTGGGAGAAAGAAGGAATTAAAAAACAAACAAAATCCACTTCCAGATTAAATTCATTCTTTGTAGCAGAAATCCATACTGTTCTCCATCAAGCCAAATAACTTCACATTACTGCTTAATAAACAGCACCCTGAAACGTAACACCAACTGGACGACTTCCCGGGGTTCTTCTCAGTGTGCAGGCCTTCCTTCATTTCCGCAAGCTCGACTTGCCCCGCTTTGCACTTTCCATTTCATCCAACTCTGCTTCCATCTCCTTCGGCTTGCTACATTGTCCACAACGCAGCAAGACTTTCTTCCACTGAGCAGCACTAAAATACTATTCACTTGCATCAAGTGTACATTCAACATGCCCTCTCCACCTTGCAGATGATCTTCTCCTCAAACAGAGGCAACACAGCGTCCTCCTCGGAGATCTCTTGGAACACAGCGTTGCACTCAAACTCTTGGCTCTCCTTTTTGAAGTAGTATCTGAAATTAATAGGCAGGATATTAGACTCAGATTCAAAACACAAGTGAGCTGCAAAACATATAACAATAAGGCTATGTTCACAATAAGCGTTGCGTTTCCGTGACAGCAAAAAACGCAATGGATCGGGACAGCGGCGCCGCTTGTTTTGCTTGCGTTGCATTGGGTACAGCAAGGCAAACAGTCAATGAAAAGTATGCTTCACTTTTTCTGTTAAAGTGAACCATCCACCATTTTTTTCCTGAAGTTTTTCCAAGTTTCTAATGGCTATAGGATCGGCCCTGTTCCCCCCCTCCCCTGCTCTCTGCCCTTAAGGCACATGTCCCAGTTTTGAGTGTGATTCTTCCAACGATCAGTGACTTTAACGACGAGTGATTGTTCGAAATATTGCGACATTAGTACAAGTGTGCGATTAGGCACACGATGCTTTGCGATAACAGTCAGGGCAGATCAGGTCTTTGAGATCCCCGACAACTCCCACGCAATTGTGCCGAGATCATTTGAACTCTCGTTCGCTCCTGTCGTGTGTGGCCACGTGCTCCCACGGGCTGGAGGATTGATCGGGAATGCTTCTTGTCCGGTGACATTGCTGTGATTCATCTTCCTGCATCTTCAGGTGAGTATTTAGTTATTTATTCAGGTGCAGGTGTGAAGATAGGATCTGTGACTTCTCTAAACTCTTTAAAGCAAAAAGTATCATATCTACGCACCCCCCTGCTGATTAAAGCTTTTGTTTGCTAATTGCTAATGTGTGCAATAAAATTACATCAGTCCTTATCTGCCTGAAATTTCTGTGGTCCTCAGAAGTAGGGTTATAAAAGCCTCTGCTAAACTTTTAAATATAAAAAGAGGTAAAATTGATTTTTTTTTTTATTATTAATGAGCCACATTGCTGTTTTAATGTGCTATGGAGATGCCCTGGGTGCTAAAAATGGTGCTTGGTTCCCTTTAAGGCGTGTGTTTAGCAGTAACACACTTCATGTGCGTTATAATGTCATGCTATGCACCGCCAGCGTGTATACCGCTAATGGAAAGCGGGTGGTTCTGAAGACGGATGAGAACCACGCAGTGGGCAAATCAGGACAGATATACAAATACACATCCCGATATCACTCGTCGTTACCAAAAGCGCACCCGAAAGACCACAATGGCCCGACATCTCGCAGCATGTTTGATCGATACATGCAACCAAGTTCCCCCCGAAATTGGTCACATCGTCAATCGGGCATGCTGTTGGCGGCACAGATTTTCATCCGATTCAATACGAATTTTCGAATCGGATGGTTAATTGGCCGCCAAGTCGAGAGATGTATGGGCACCTTTATTCTAATTTGCCGCATGCAGGCTTTGTATGAAAGGGGAACTGAAGAGAGAGGTATAGGGAGGCTGCCATGTTTATTTCCTTTTAAGCAATACCAGTTGCCTGGCAGCCCTGCTGATCCTCTGCCTCTAATACTATTAGCCATAGCCCCTGAACAAGCATACAGCAGATCAGGTGTTTTAGACTGTAAAGTCAGATCTGACAAGACTAGCTGCATGCTTGTTTCTGGTGTCATTCAGTTACTACTCCAGAGAAATAGACCAGCAGGGCTGCCAGGCAACTGGTATTGATTAAAAGGAAATAAATATGGCAGGCTCCGTATACCTCTTACTTCAGTTACCCTTTAAAGTCTATGTCCAGCCTCCATTGCAGTTCACTCACAGTACGACGCAGGCATTATGCAACTGACCACTGTGACTCCAGCCCAAGACCTCAAACTCAGTTCGGTACTTACTTATAACTTCCTTTCTTGCTCAGCAGCTCCTTAAACTCTTGTAGCGTCAAACTAGGCTCCTTCGTCCGGATCATATACGGGATCCTCTCTCCGCAGAAGTAGTAGACGATCGCCAAACCTCCTTGTCCTTGATCACTGTTCATCTTTTTGGCAGACTTAAGCCTATAAAAATAAAGGAATTGTAATTCGGATTCCATTTAATAAAAAAAATGCAATAGAATAATGTAATTTGTGGTTAAATCATTTTTTTGTGCAGACACAATAAAAACCAAAATAAATTAAGGATACCAAGGGTAATTTGCAGTGGAGCCCACTGAAGGAGTGCCTCTAGAGTGGAGATAAGTGCATCAGGGAAGTGTTTAATGCCCCTTTGCTGGCCACCATTACCAGTCTACATCACAGCTGGACTATTGCAATGCCCTCTATGCAGGCCTTCCAAATAAAGACCTGTACCACCTACAGCTAGAAAAGAATGCTGCCGCAAGACTTAACAAGCCAAACCTACCATTGCCTTGCCAAACTTAATCAAGACCGTTCCAGCGCTGGATACGTTTAAATCAAAAATGAACAGCCACCAGTTTAGTCTGGCATTTATGATCACATAACTTTCCCCCGGTACACATCACTATGTAATGATCTGAGACAAGCTTATGTGCTTTGAATCCTACAGGAGAAAAGCACTTTACAAATGTTTTGTCGTTGTACAGTAAATCTAAATTTAGACAGACCAGAGTCCTACGTTAAAAAAAAAAAAAACAGCTATTCAAATAAGCTCCTGTGATGGCCTTGTGCTCACGGCAATCTCTGATCTCCTATGTTTTTAGAAAGAAGCAGCACTATCATGAGGACTTATGAATGCCACAGGAAGACATAACTTGCACAGAAAGGAAAGCAGCGCAAACAGATTTCAAGTAAGCCGAGATATATAGACAGAGAAACTAATACCAGACTCTGCAGAGCAGGGATAACTGCCATGAAATGTAAGTTTCCAGGAACAGTAGAGGTGAGAAGAGACAGAAGTACAGTACTTACTCTTCAGAGAGTTTCAGCGTGGAGAAGCCAGAAGAGGCGACGTTCTCGGTGGCTTTGCTTCTTTCTTTAAGCGTTGCAGACTGCACACACCTTCAGTGCAAACAAAAAGCAGCATTAAAGAGTGTGAACCAAACAGCTGGCTGACATTATTTGATTTTCATATTTGCCAAGGTGCTTAGTTTGTCATCAAGATAGGCTTTGTTCAAAATAAAAGTATTATTTTTGCCCGGACTCACAAGTTCTGCTTGCTTTTCAGCTGCCAACTTTAGAGTAGGACTAAAGTCAAGTAGGGGAAGCGGCCCGCAATACAGCAATGTCATGAAAGCCACGGTAGCATTGGTTTACCAAGATTCCCCAAGCATGGAGAATGGCAGCCGTTTAGCAAATCTGACCTGTGTTTTATTAAAGCAAACCTGATGCGAAAATAAACTTATGAAATAATGAATTGTGTGTGTAGTACAGCTAAGAAATAGAACATTAGTAGCAAAGAAAGGAGTCTCATGTTTTCCCGTACAGAAAGAGTTAAACTTCAGTTAGCTATGCAAAAGAGCTTCTCTGAGCTCTTTGACCCAACTTGGGTCAAAGACAGTCCTGTTTTCTGAAGCACTTATACAAAGAAACAGCGAGAGACTGCTTTAGATAAGGTTTTACTGCAGGGAAGTTCAAAGGGTCATCAGATCTGAAAATAAAAATATGAGACTATTTTCTTTGCTACTAATGTTCTGTTAATTATCCCTACTACACATACAATTCATTATACCATAAGTTTTATTTTTCGCTTCAATGTTACTTTAAATAAGAACTCTATGATTTGCTAAATAAACAGCATCATCCTAATGAAAATTGATTTTAACCTTTTAAATACCATTCCTCGTTGAATCACCCCACAATGAAGTCTCTGACACAGTCATAATCTAATATCCTTACATTGCTTGAGCCATATTTGGCTGAACCAATTACCTTATCTGTACATTTTTGGGATCATAAAATGAACTGGAGTAGACCAGAAAACCCCCAAACCCCATAAGCTCCCAGCTGTTCCTCTTCCTGAGGGACAGTCCCTCTTTGGGAACCAAATCTCTTCCTTTCTTCCTTATTTGTCCTTCTTTCAGGACTGATGTACAGATCTGTGTAAATATATGTATTTTTCTACTGAAAAATGTGTTTAACTGACTCTAAACTTTATCCCCAGCAATTAAATTGATATATTACTTATTTTCAAATGTTAAAATAAAGAAAAATGAATGATGATAGAAAGGACGAGTTTGGCTTGCATGATAACCTACAGGTTTTGGTTCGGATTTCTTTGTGATATGCATGGTGAGGGGTGTGATGGGCGTGGTTAGAGGTGTGGTAGGGCCGTGTTTTAAAGTGTCGGTATGCCAAACACTGATAAAAAAAAAAATGTAAGCTACCCTTGGGTAGTATCCTGACCAAATTTGATAACCTGTGATTCCAGTACTGACGCACGGTTGCAAGGCAATTAGCCACTGTGCCATTACATTCTAAACTACAATGGCAACAAAAAGGACAGCTTGCCCCTCATTTGCCGCACAAAGCAGTAAAAATATGTTTACTTTTCTATATTACTGGATCAACGTAGAACCCATCAGTGATAAACCTTCTGACTTTTACCTGCTTTTGTGAACTTTAGGAACTCTCTTTTCTTCAACCAGGCGTCTACGGGCTTCTTCCAGTTGGTCGAGTGTATTTGGAGCATTGAGAGGTGGCATGGACGTGTCCTGCAGGAACAAATGTGCTGGCTGAGAGGTTGCACGATGAGTTGGCCTCTTTAACTCTGGACAGTGGTTTGCACTGCTGGAAAAAAAATGGATTTCCATTACCACTTCAGAATAGATCAGCATCAATAAAGTCATTATTGCCCCAAAACAAACAAACAATTGACATCATATGATGCAAGTTTGGCATCCATGTGTTACAACAAAGACTTGCTGTGCCTACATGTGTCCCTAGACTCACCTAGTGTTACCATCCCGATGATGTTTCTTCATCATTTTGGCACTTTCAATAACCCACTGCAAGACACTATGGCTGCGTTCAACCTCCTGCTCGGCAGAAAGAGGGGTAGTCAGCCCAACGGAGGCGTGTCCTTCTTCCACCTTTTGTGACTGCGCACAGCCTTCTGGCTTTCGGGAATTCTTTGTACCTTGGGAACTGAAGAGTTATAACATGAGCATTTTTGTCGGACGAGTTACAAAGGTAGACAACAGTGAATCAGAAAAACAACAAACTAGAAGCCATCGGAGGACTCAACGGAGTCCTGTTTTGTTCCCGGTTTGGTTTCATAACCTAACCACATTCAAATTAAATTTTACAGAAAGTTATAACCCATTCCATGGAGCAAATACTACATTTTATTTGGTGTTTCTATGTCTGAAGCTGCCAGGAAAGAAGAGGAAGTTTGATTTTGTGTTCCATCTATAGTCAAACTTTGTTGGCACATAACTATTTTAACAAGCTGTAGAAATAAAGAATTTTAGCTAAAGGTAAACTAATATGAAAATAACAATAACTTAAGAAATCTTTGGTGAGCAAAGGTGGCCAAACACATTGATTTTCCTGATGATTCCCAACAGATTCGATCAAGACTCAATCCCTCAGATCGACAGTTCAGGGTCGACTGCTGAACAGACGGTAGAGTAATGCATGGCAGAACAGCATACATTTAGAGAAACAAGGAGAAGAATGATGTGATCACCCGAGAGGATTCAGCACTCTGAATCTCTTGGCAACAAATCAGGAAAAAGGTAATTTAGGCACCCCGCGGCACCTGGTAATCTGGGCGCCGCCATTGACCACAATGTTAATTGTAGCTATAGCATTGCCTTAGTGTGTAATTTGCCCACCGACAATAGCCAGAGCCCAAATTACGTTAAGAACTGTGTAATCCGGGCGTGCACAATGTTGCATGATATAGCTAAAAAAATATTGCACAAAATTGTTTGGAAAAATTGCTTAGTGGGTATGGGCCTATACTAGAGGCAATAAGATTGGCAGATATATACATACCTAACAGAGCCACGCATCTCTGTGTTCTGTGTGACAGGAGCTTCCATTCCAGGTGGAGCTTTAGGCCTTAAGTGATAGGAAGTTAAGCTTTGAGCTTTGCCAAATAACGCTTGACCTTTGACTTTCCTTTGAATGAATGGAGACTGTGATCTAGGCGACAGATTAGCTGGAGTCTTCAAGACTCTTGATACATGGTCATCCAGGATAGACTGTGGGTCATCTTCTGTGGAAGCAGCTGGCAAGGCCTCATGGTTCGATGACGGGATATCATATTCAGCTTGCTCTTCTTCCTGTCAAAAGCAAATAACATTTTTTTCTCAAAATTCTGTCCAAGGTCTTAAAATTATTATTTCTTTCAACATTCCAGTCCAAGATATTCTTTCATAATTAATCCCAGCTACACCACCACCGAGTCTACTATGTCTTTTGAAGAGCGCAAAGTAATTAAAGTTACTCCTGTATCTCAAGGCCAGAACCTTGCCAGAGGCTATTCTAGTAGCATTCTGAACTTCTGCATGCCTCAGCCTGTCAACCTGTCATAGTGCCAGGTGCATGCTACAATCAAACACTCATTTTCCTCTGGTGCTACTAACCAATGCCTCTCTACTTGAAATTTACAAAAGTATTTTTTTACCTCTTTCAACCTCTGCAACTTCTCTTCCAGCTTTTCTTCAGCGTCTCTCTGTTTTTTTACTTTTTCCAAAGCCATCGTCAGCTTTGCAGCAAATTCTGCAGGGTTCGTTGGCATCATTTCAGCTGGTGGGCGCAGAGTTCTCTGCAGAAATTAGAGGAGAGCTTTCAGGAAAAAAATATTGCGGTTTATTCTACAGGCTACATTGTGGAAAACACTCGGCATATTAAGGCAGACCTGAACTCAGAACTTACGCTTTGTTCTACAACTTACATGTCAAACTCTGACCCGTGGGCCAAATCTGGCCATCAGAGCCATTAAATTTGGCCCCCAAGTAGTTTCCCCACTTTGCATTATGTTTGGCCCCACTGTAGACCACCAGGGATGCTATATTGGAGGTGAAGCCCTAGATCACCAGAGAAGCCATTTGAGGGAGGTAGGGGCAAAGCACTAAACACCAGAGAACTGTATGGGGGGGGGGGGTACTATACACCAGGGAACTGTATATGGGAAGGGAAGAGAATCACTAGACACTGGGGAATTGTATAGGGTTTGGAATGGAGGCATTAGACACCAGGGAACTTTATAAGGGACGAAGGTGGCCAGTTGACATTGAAGTTGGCCAAGGTCCCAGAGTTGAATTTCGGCCCCTTTGTATTTGAGTTTGACACCCCTGCTCTAAAAGATACACAACAGCATAATAACCTTTACAGAAAAATATTCCTTTGTTACAGCCGATACAAATCCTGCAATAAATCTGCAGTTTGTCTACTTCCTGCTTTCATAGAAGCAGACATATTGTTAACATCCTGTGTTTACCAATTACCTCTCTGCCATGGCAGTCAGCTGATACAGCTGAGGGATCAAGTTACAACTTGTGATTAGACACAGATGGGGGGGGGGGGGGGGAATCAGACAAGCTAAACTCTGTAAATACATACAGGGTGCATTTCTCTATGTTTCCCTTCTGCCCTGTGCACGCTTCAGTGATTGTATATGTGGCAGAAAAGGGGTGGGAAAAGGAGGACCTCTGGGGTGAAAAGGCGTACGAGATGAATCGGCGCATGATACTGGCGGTATATGGCTTATCCTGCTGCTGCACAAGTCCCGGCAGCATTAATTACTATTCCCCCTCCAGGTCCACGTGGGTAGTGGGTAGTGGGGAATGATGTAAGTCGGCTTCCAGCTATTGGTAGCTGACGAATTACATTTTAAAAGTAACTTCAGCTCCATCTTCTGATGGCGCTGAAGTTACTCTCTGTGCTCCGCTATAGCCATAATTCCTATTGCAGTCTATGGTGGCACCGGCTGCGCCCAAATCTCCTGCGCTGGATTTGCATTGTTTGGTGAAAAGAGCTATTAAAATAATGCCCAGTCGCCCACTGAGCATTTGCTCAACTTGTACCGATTTATGATAATCATTTAAAGAATAACTATCATGACAAATTGTAACATTTACAATACATATGTAACAAATGTAGGTTTGTTCCAGAGTGGAATACACTATAAATTATTCGCACTCGATTTCCCGCTCGATTCCCGTCAATTCGCTTATTTCCAACATGTCCGATTTGCATCTCGATGGATCGTTAGGTCGATTTGGCATACTTTACATGCGAATCGACCTAACGATCCATCGAAATGCAAATCGGACATGTTGGAAATAAGCAAAACGACGGAATTCTAGCGGGAAAATCGAGTGCGGGAACGCACCGTGTGTATCCAGCATTACAGTAGGCAATACAAATCTGACAGGTTTTGGACTTTTCCCAAAAATAAAAAAAACACGCCACAAAAAATAAAATACTTACAGGAACAAAGGGTAGAGGCACTTGTCCATTGGCACTAACACTTCTATGGATTTCCCTTTGTTTCTTACAGCGGTATGGTGGTACCCCATCTCTGTCAATAAAGAAGAGTTTTCTGGTCATGCAAAATGATAAATCCACATGTATTTCCTGGGTGTCACATTATGATACTTCTATAGCAGAAGCAGGCCCCTATTCAATTACCGGTAAGCTCTCTCCCAAGTTTTCTTCCAGCAAATAATACAGTCATCTTAAAATAACTTTTAAGCTTGCAGCCACTAAAAACATTTTGAAGAGCAAGTTAAAAAATGGCATGCAAAAAAACTTTATAAAAAAAAATGTTCTTGCTTGTCGGAGACTTAAAAGGTTTATTTTATTGAACGTGTGCAGACAACTACTGAGAGAAAACTGTGAAGAAAAAGTTAATTAAATAAGGACCTTAAAGTAAACCTGTGAGAAACACAAGCAGACGGATACTTACCTCAGTAGAGGGAAGCCTGTGAATGATCTAGAGGGTTATCTGATAGTCTTGCAGCCCACCAATGTTAACTGGGACTCTCTTCTCTATCACGGCCATGCCCCCGTCCACGTAGGAGCGGGACTGCACTGCACAGGCTGCCCACGTCTGCGAAAAAGCACTGACTCGCTTGTGCACAAGCGGCTCTGAGCTATTGTGCAGGCAATTCTTGCACATGTGGAGCACGACCACACTACAGGGATGAAAGCGCAGCCGGGCAGTCAGATTAGGCGAGCTCTACTCAAATATGTTCAGAAGGCCCCATCACTGTAATGGTGAGGTGAAGGAGGTTGGGGAAAACCTCTGGACTATTCAGAGGCCTCCCTCTACTGAGGTAAGTTTTATTTATTCAAGTATTTTAGTATCTTTTTCTCACATAACAATGGTTAATTTGCATATATTCAGCAGTGATGCACTGGGATACATCTCAAGCTCACTCCAACCTGAATTATCGCAAATTCTTTCTATTTTAAGAAAGCAAACTTGTTTTTCTCACAGGTACACTTTAATCTCTTACAAAGTGATCAACACAGATGGTCAAAGCCATTTTTTCTGTTACTTTTATGTATAATCACACAGCTTGTAATTGGAAATATCAAACGCAGCAGTTGATTATTTTGATTAGCCGAGTTTCAAGCTACATAGGTTTATATGAAGTTAATAATCCACTCAAAATGATTAGCATTCTACTTCTCCAATCATGAGCGATAACTTGAGCAACATCATAGTAAACAGCTCACATCCAAACACCAAAACTACAATAAATTGCTCTTTTTTGCTTTCTTTAGGACATAAACTTGCTGATGTGCGAAATAAAGCACATTTTCAGCAATGGCACCTTATCACAAACTAATCAGATATGCAAGTTACCTACAGACATGGTACATTCCATAAGCTGAAATAGTCAGGGGCAGATATAAACGCTTTCCTCATGTAGGTCAACACAACCTGCGCAGCCAAACCCTCCTTCATGTTCAGCCTACGTATAAAGCACCTCCCCCTCAGATGTATTGTGCCTTGGGCCTCAGCATCCCTCTATGTACTGTAGTGCCCACATTTGCAGCCTCCTATTCCCCCCAAAATGTTTTCAGATAATTTTGGATGGCAGTTTTTGAATGAGGACTGTACAAACACACTGTTTGTTCCTGCCCAAAAAGCTCTGTGGATAGGGAACTAGTACTGGGATGGAGACAATGTTGTTATCTCAATGCTTCTTATTATGCTGGGAATACACAGTACATTTTTGCCGCTCGATTTCGCACCCGATAGTTTTCTGCACTCGATTATGCGGGCGGTTTTCTTATCGTCCATTTGTTTTTCTTATCTTTTTCCATTGTTCCCTATGCATTATCGAATGCGAATCGATCGGGCGGGAGATCAGACATGTCGGAAATTATCAATCGAGCCATCTAAATGGCTCAATCGAGCGGCAAAAATGTACCGTGTATTCCCAGCATAAGAGTTCTCTATCACTTATCACTATGAACACACATTACCTCAGGTCTGTAAAAACTGTGCCTTAGTAATTCACTATGTGCATGAGTGTCTCTGTCCCTATGGATAGGGGAACAAGGCAGAGGGGCAAGAGGCACCACTATGTGGAAAAATTCTCTGAAGTTCTAGGACAGACTAGAGACTTTTAGAGATGCAATCCACCTTAGTGGATGGCAAGAGAGGTGGCCAACGACTTTGGGCAATAACTGTACAGTGTGCATGCAGCATAGTTCTGTTCTAGCAGATATTCATATAAGTGAGCAGACAGTGCCCCACAAACTCCCGGTAGTCATAGCAGTTGTTGTGATATCTCAGAATATCTCCCCCTAGAGCTGTTTGGAGCACCTTACAACCAACTAGATAATTACCAGATGCTATAGTCAGAACTGTTACACTGTCAAAACTGTATTGTTCTGCAAGCAAAGAATATAGACTTGTGTTTTCACCTAACAGAGGAGCGTCTCTTTGCACTACTAGGATTCTGGGAAACTTCTTTTTCTGTTTAAGAAGCTCCAGTTCCACCCAGCAAGTCAAGTTTCGGGACATTAGGGTTTTCAGAATGATACACATTTCACACAACGCTACTAGAAACAAACGGATTTTTCAGCAAGTCCAAGAACAATGCTCCAAATGTACACATCAAAATGCAAAAGCTGCAGTCATATTAGGTTATTTCATCCATGGAGGAGCCCAAAAGCCAAGTGTATAGACATCACCTCTTTTGGGAGCAATGCACTTGGCAACTTCATCAAAGTGAGCCACAAAATTCCATACATTGTCTCTAACAATAGGAAGATAAAAAGCAAGAGGCCATGTGTTTCTTGACCTGTACCCTCTGGCGGTCTACATGCTGAAAGAACTGAGGCCTGCAAGTCCATCTGCCAAAGACGGCTAAACGAGTCCAAGCATGTGGAATTTTTATTTCTCTTCAAAGTTTTGCATTTCCTTTTGGGATACTTCAATTTTTCCTCTATTGAAGTTATTGATTTATAACAAGCACATGTAGTAAATCATGGCGGTTAATACTGGAAATTATGTCAACAAGGACCGGATGTTATATCCCTCACTTGAGTAATTCAGGTCATGGTAGAGAGGGTTTCATTGGCTTTGGAATGTTATATAATGAGCAGATACTTACACACTACCATCTGTCACAGACATGCTGTCCTCAGTCAGGGCATCGCTCGAAATCTCGCTATCATTAATACTGGCCGCAGGGGCAAAGTATTGGTAGGCTGGTTCATTTTTCCGCAAATGGGATCTACAATAAAAAGATTAAGAGCTTATGTTAAACTATGAACATTTTGAGCGTTCATGCAAGTAAAGGGAGAGAAGTAATGGGAACAATTTTCCGCCCAAGACATCAAGCTCTGACCTATTTCTGTACTGTAGTAGGACCACTATTTTGACATCATTTTGGAAGTCTTCAGAAGCCCACAGACAAAACAACTGTCCTGACTTAAAGCGTGTGAAAACACAAAATGACTGTCCCCCACAAGGATCAAGACTCAATCCCTCAAGCAACAGTTTGGGGCGGAGTCCTGTACAGACGCATTGCTAGCATAAAGACTAGGGACTTGACACATTCTGTTACCAGGGAGGAGGGTCGACTTTGCTGTGCACGATGGAGCAGGCAGGGTTAGTAGGAGAACAATAGGAAAGGAATGCGCTCAGCCTGAGACAATCCGCCAGTCTGGGTCTCTCGCCAACATAATCGGAGAGTATTGGGGGTGGGGGGGTGCCATGCACATGTTAGATTCTCAGCAGAGGTGGCCCCAACCAGGCTCTTTGGCAGAAATTCATCTACCACGTGTACAAGGCTTAAAAAAAACAAACAAAAAAAAACCACAGGTTTGGTCACTTTGAACAATATTCTATAGTGAAAAAAAAGGGGTGTACCTCTTGGCGAACTTGAATTATCATACATATTCCAGAATATTGGCTGGTATCAGACTATTCTCAGGTTATGACCAGCTTCAACCACATTGCAATTGCAAATATGATATATATGGTTAAACCTTGGAGGAGATTTTGGAGCCAAAATTTGAAAGTTAACCCAGTTTTTATACCCCTTCAGAAACACAGTGGTATAATCTTAAATTAGGGTTAACAACCCATTTTATAAATAGCTGGGCTGCACAGTTTAGCCTTTGGAGTCCTAAATGTGAACTAAGAGTATGTCTTATACCACTGGCTTCCATTTGAAAATGATACTTTCCTGGCTGCCGTTTTGCCTGTAGTACTTTCTGACCCATAAGTATATGTATATGAGGCATCTGCATAGGCTGCAGGGTGGCAGAGTGGATAGCACTCTTACCTTGCAGTGCTGGATTACCAGGATCAGTTCTTGATGTGGACGTTATTGGCATAGAGTTTTCATGTTCTCCCATGGATCTGCATAGTTTTCCTCCCAAATCCCAAATTACATATGGAGTTAGTTAGTTTTCCCCAAAACTGTCCTTAAGCTAACTACACACGCCAAGTTAAACTTTGCTATGGCGGCCGATAAAAGGTCAGCCTCGGACAAGACTCTAGCATGAATACAGTATGTGTACAGCGGCTATCTGACAACTTTGTGACCCCCATGCCCATTGTAGCCCCCATACATTCCAACCACTCCGATGTGCACTGCTTGTCATCCAGCCAGCCACCCCCTCCATAGCCTGCTAGCCTACTGAGTACTGATGCCTACGTACATCATCCGACCCCAAAACTTACCCCAGGGATCAAGTCCCAATCACTGCTGGGCGAAATGGGTTCAAAGTGAGTACGTAGCTTTAGACTATTGCAGGAATAATTAATAAAGGAGAAAAACCCTAAATTCCTCCAAGTACCCTTTAAAGTTTACCCGAGGCGACATGTGACCTGATGAGATAAACATGTGTCTGTACAGTGCAAAACATTAACACCCAGGCTGTTTTACTTGTTTTATTTTGCTGCCTGAAAAAGTTAGGTTTTAGGCATGGAAGTGACAGCTTCTGTCTTGTCAGGATATAGTAAACGTCACAGATAAGCAAATCACAACCATAAAAGTTTTCTTGACAGAATACAACTATGAAAAGCAGGAGGAGATAAAGTATTTTACGCCTGGGACACTTAATAGGCTGCCACGGCTGGGACACTTAATAGGCTGCCACTGAGCAGAGACAACAAAACATTTAATCTACTTTGTAAATGTTTAAATAGAAAATCAAACCATGGGATAGCTAGAAAAAGTAATGTATAGGAGTAGGAGGATAAAGACAATTGTTTATCTCATCAGTACCATTTTCACCTCGGGTTCACTTTAACTGAAAAAAGGACAGTTTTGAAGCTCCCAGCAAGTCTCGGATGGCATAAAAAAGTAATTTATTCAAAAGTTATTCAAGGTAACAAAAACTAATAATAATCAGTTTGTATGTGTGCCCTGACACAAAGATCTTAGTTGTCAAATTTTGAGTTATATTAGTAACCTTGCTTTTGGAATTTTGCCCACTCAGTTTTACTTATTGCCTACAATAGATTTATTGACAGAGTACTGTAGCTGCTGTCAAACTTATTTTATTTAAACCATACAAAACCCTACATTTTAGTTTATAAAAGTGATCTTGGCATGGCATAGTTTGCTTTAATCGAATGAAGTTAACAAAAAAAAAATCTGTAGTTCAAATATATCTTCCGAACTGATGGTTCTAACAGATTTACTATCTAATCCAGGATAAGCCATAAAAAAGAATAACTTATTTTAAAAAAAATACAATCATTATAAGATAAGAAGACTTTGAAACAGCAAGGCATCTTGGGAGGGAGGGGGAAAAGCATAGAGAGGGGGGGAAAAGGGCCCGCTTCATGGATATGGTTCTTTGATCTCTGGAGCAGGGAGAGATTTTGTACACATCAAAGATATGTGAGCTCAGGGAAAGGAATAACAGCTAAGTTAACCTTTAACACAAGGAGGGGAGGAACAAAGAAAATGAAGAAAAAGTGCCCGAGAACAAACAAAATAGCTTGAAGTAAAGAGAAAAAAAAAAGGGGGAAAAAAATTAACCCGTCATTACTGTAAAAAGATATCATTAAATGGAAAAGTAACAAAGTATTTTATAGTTATTAAATTAGTTGATCATGGTACTGAAGTCATTACTATGAAATTATTACTGTCCTACAACTCACCTTTGGTTTCTAGGTGGCATGCGTGAAAAGGCACGGTTTAGTTTCCCCATAGCTCCCAAGCCAGCATTATAGTTATGTAGACCACCAAATTCCTCATCTTCTGTCAAAGTTGGGAGACCAGGCCCAGGGCTGTCCGGAGTGGGACTGTCCTCAACAGCATGAGCATACTCCTTGCATATTTCAGACTGCAAAAAAGCAGGAAAGGCCTCTTGCTCCATGGCCCTCTGAATCTCCTGCTGAGCCAGGTCAAACAAAGTTCTGTTCAGTTGCTGGTTCTTAACGGATTCCTTCACCTGGGCCCGAGTAGCTGGCTTTAAACGCCCCGAAACAGCTTGACTATTTTGTACATACCAACGGTATATGGCTTTGGCAGTCTTTGAGGTTTTGGGTTCCATAGGGTCCATTGCTCTAAAACCATTGCAGGCAAACCAAAAGCTTAGAAGATCCACAAGGCCCTGTCCCTCCAGGTACATGCGAAAAAGTGTTGCCCCATCCTGGTCATCCAGTAAGAGATTGAGGGATCTTCCCCACCTTGAAAAGCGGGTGTCCTGGGCAACACAGCCTTCTGCTTCCCGAAGAAACTCTTCTTTGTGTTTCATTTGTGGTTCAAAGTATTGTGACTCCATAGTGAACTTCTCCGTCTTAAGTTATCGAAAAAAAAAAAAAGAAAAAAAAAACATTTACAAAGGAGACATTTACAAAAATTAAAACTAAAACAAAGATGGTGTGGCCAAAGTTGAACACACTGCCCATGTCATGTCCAGTAATAAAATGATCATTGGGAAACCATGCTGAAGGATCAGTAGATGTGTCCCATGTTCATCATTTTCGAAAAAGGGGTTTCTGATTCTGACTTGACGTATTAACTAATGCAAGAGTCAAGCTTTCAACATACAAAGGTTTGGAGTAAGTACTGTGGGGTGAATTTATTAAGACATGTGCAATGAATAATTGAGATAAAGTAAAAGTAGCTCTTCAAAACAACAGGCCTCAGCTCAACACTGAATTTGTAGTGTTCTCACTGGTTACTTGAGGCACTTGCAATAATTTTGTCCCAGCTTTCATCGAGGATAATCAAGACTTACCTTGAAGTTCTTAGTCTCTTGGCCTGGTACTGGTGGGCGCATAGAGGTCTCCCGGAAGATTCGACCCGAATCTGGCATGCAGGTTAGTAGCCCAGCAGAACTCATGGCTGCCAGAAGCTGTGACAACTATCTGATGAAAAAGAAAAATGACATGAGAAAAGGACTTGCAACCTGTGTGACATGAAATTTAATAATATTTATGTGAACAGACTCCAGTCTAGCTAAGTGAAACAAAAACAAAAGGCCTAATCAAAGTGTAATAATACAAGTGGTCTCTAGGTTGTACTCTGTCACACAAGAACAACAAACTAGAATGTTTCAAACATTCAGGGCCGGGCCGAGGCATAGGCTGGAGAGGCTCCAGCCTCAGGGCGCAGTGTAGGAGGGGGCGCAGAATTCATTCAGCTGTCATTCCTAATTGTGTTTGAAGCAGAAAGAAATAATACAAGGGGATACATGGCAGTGACTGCAAGCCAGATAACTAGATATTAAGGTGCTGGGGAGGTTGTGGGCCCTGTGGCGCCTCTTAGTCAATAGCAATCAGTGTGTGATGGCTGGGGAAGCAGGGATGGAGGGGCGCACTTTGGTGTCTCAGCCTTGGGTGCTGGAGGACCTTGTCCCGGCTCTGCAAACATTACCCTGTTAACATCAACTATGGTTCATGAATGTCCCATTGGAGGAACCATGATGTTACCGACAAGCCTATCACTTGACTACAGAGTCTAGCAATCAGAGGCCAATTTACAGAGAAGGTAAGATTATGTCATGCTACTTCAGTTATGGAGACTCTCGTGACTCCTTTCAGTTGTCTCTACACACCAGGAAATGGTCAAAAAAAAAAAAAAGAGAACTCCAATCAACTACAAGTTCCTTACTGATAAGGTAAATATAGCTATTCTAAACGGTCCACCTAGTTATGCAATATGTGCTCCTCAGTGCCCCTGTGTAACTAGTGACCAGCCTGGGGGTAACTTAGGGTCTCAGTGACCCAGTAATAAGATGTATTCTGTATGGCTCAAGTTAACCAAATTCATGGTCACCACTATATAAATATGGTAAAACATTGAAAATACACAGGTTCTGTATCTAGCATGTTAAGCGTGTGTTTAACACTTTGGGGCAAATTTGCACACTATGGTCTAAATATGAAAGCGGTTAGATCTACAGAATAAGTAACAAAAACTTATTTTTGTTTTTTCTTTTTTGTTGCTTTTGCTTTCATAAAGTTTATCAGGAATCATTAAGTGTGCATTAGGGGGAAAAATCCACTTTAGACTGAAGCCCATAACCATTCCGGAACTGCGAGTTTCTATTACAAGTAAATGGCCATCTGGGATCCATTTTATTCTTTTTCAACATGACTTACGCCATACCCTGTCGCCCTGTAGAGTTTTTCAAGAGAAATTATTCACAACAGGTGGGCCAAAGGCTCTCTCTTTCCCAACATACCAGCGAACGTGTCCAATATATCCAGATGTTTGAAGACTTTTATAGGTAGAAGTTCACAGACATTTGCGGATAAGGGAAGCTAGAAGTATTTCACCAATTCTCATGAAATACTATACAGTTGAGGCCCACTTTGCCCCCTCAAATACAGACAGCTCAAGAGCTGTGATGCAGGTTAAACAGCAGCTTCTTAAAAGCTGGACTAGAGGAATAGAATAAAAGTTCTAATGCCCCATTGCAACAAGGGGGCAACTTAAGTATCTTTTAATGCAGGGTTACTCAGTGTTATTCATCTATGGCTAAAAAGTTATAGAAAAACCCCAATCCTGTTGAGGTCTATGGAACAACTTCATTTTGCGAGACTTACATGTGCTAATGTAAGAATGTTCATAGCACTATCAACACTATGGAGTTTCAACGTCAGTTGTAATCTGCACTGGAAAAGTTACAGGTTTCTAGTTGTCAACAGCAACACAAAAAAATTTCTGTACTTTTTTTTTAAAATAATAAATCAGTATTTAAAGTGTGCAGATTAAAGCCTCAGATCTCCTCAGCATACTGTGATTGAGACAATTTACATCCATCTGCCCCCAAGTAAATAGTCCTTTGGTGTCCCGTTAACTTAATTTCAAAGCGTGACACTTGAGGGCTGCAGCCCTAGCTTCCTGCTGTGACATAGTGCAAGCTTTGGATTGCACAGGGCATGAAAGCCCCTTTGCAAATTGATGCTTCTCATTTCCCATAGTGGGGTAGGTGAGAACGACCTTTCTGAAAATATTTAGACTGATGTGGGTGTACTACCCTCACAACATACTTTGATATTGATGTGTGGCATTGCATTAGCTTGAGCTAAGAAAAAAAAATAAAAAAAAATACAAAAAAAAAAAATAAAAAGTAGTATTTTAAGCCATCTTCAACACTCTTTGGAACCACAGGGAGAAAATGAATAGCTCTGATATAATCACAACCCCTAGGCCACAACACAGCACACTACAAAAACAGCTCATTAGTTTAGAAAGGACTTGACTACACCTCACATCAAGCAGGGGGGGGGGGGGGGGAGGAAGAGTATCTTACTCCACACTAGTATCTATTACAGCCCACATGGAGTACAACTAACACAGGCAATCAAAAGTATACTAGACTCAAGAAAATATATAAAACTAAACAAAAAACAAAACTAGTACACGCATTAAAAACTATTAACAAGTTTAATCAATCTTCCAAAAAAAGTTTTAACCAACCAAAACAGTAATCAGTTGAAGTAAAACTGGTAATCTCATCAGTTTTTGCCCCAAATACCAACAATTTAGGACATATTGCAAGGACTTGCAAGGTAATACTAATGCCCAACACCTTTAACTATAATCACTGTGGAGTAGTGAAAAGCTTCACTGTAAGATTTTTGCCACAGTGTGATTATGACATTTGTTGAATGCTAAACTTCCACAGACAGAATAGCACATGAGGGCCCTTGGCCAGATCCAGGAAAAAAAAATATTCATTTTGGTATAAATACAGTGTGGAAAAAAAACGTTTTTGAACCCCCTTGGGTTTTTACTGCTATCTGGTTTTCCATCTGAGAGAATAATCATCACTTCCTGTTCTAACAGGAAGTGAATCACTCTCCAACAGGATTAGAAACAACAACAAATTAACTTTTTCTATATATAAGTAAGTGGGGGAAGAGTTATAAGCCCTGTCAATTGATTTTAGGTTGTCAAATGCCTGCTCCAAGGGCCACCGGGGCTTATATTAAAACCAGTGAGGGCTACAGAAGTCCCTCAGACAGGAGTGTCAAATCACCCCCAGCGGGGAAATAAACAGCAGTAAAGACCCTAAATAAACTCTCTACAATACTAACAAAAATAAATAAATAATGAAATCTTCCTCTAGTCGCCCTATAACTTCAAGGCAAAACTCAAAAACTGAAAAAAAAAAGCTAAAAAAAAAAAAAAAACAGTATATCTGCACAAGAATCAGACACAAAATAAGTGGCATCAACAAAAACAAAGTCACCCTACAAGATGGCACTTGACACAAACCTTCCCTGGCCAAGCTACAAAAACCTGACACTGTCCCTGCAAATCAGGAAATCAGGGCCCTTGACAAGTGGGCTGAGGTGGGGGCAGTGAGAATATATATATATATATATATATATATATATATATATATATATATATATATATATATATATATATATATATATATATATATATATATATATATATATATATATATACACACACACACACACACACACACAGACACACACGTACAGAACAAAACTGCATATAAAGTGTATACGCCTAAGAGGCATAAACATTAAAGTGGCATCAACAAAACGAAAAAAAAAAGTTGCTAAATATAAACCATATGTCCTCGAGTGCGGCACGGATACAAAACACAAAGTTGCTAAATATAACCATATGTTCTGGATCCCTCCAGCCCGCGGCTCCCCGAGCCCGATCAGCGAGTTTGGAGGGGCAGCGTGGGCAGGGGGTGCAGAAGGGGCACTTCTGCGAGCCGGGGATCCCATGGCACACACCGCCTGTCCTCCCCCCGGGCTGCCTGGAAAGTTCTCAGCACCAGAGATCAGCGCTTACCTTGAGCTGTCGGGGTGGTGGTTGGGGGGGGGGGGGGGGGGATCCTCTTGGTCCGGCGTTCTCCCCTAGATCCACAGTAATCCGATCATTCTTGCTGAAATAATCCCGACTAAGGTCCGAGCTGCGGCGGAGAAACCATGATCCAGGCTGGAAGGGAGAAGCAGGAGAAAGCAGGCAGAGCTCACACCTTCCTGAGTCAGTTAGAACTGGAAGGATTTCTTTCCCTTCTCCCTCCTCTCTCTCCTCTCTGAACTTTTTTTTTTTTTTTTTTTAATCAAAACCAAAAAGCCCTTTTTCACTCCCCCTGGGGACAAAGCCAAAAGAACAAAGGGGTGTTATGGCTTTAATGAAACATCAGTGGAGATCACTGAGAGCTGCGTCCTGGAAGCTCGCTACTAGCGCCTAAACAGCAAAGCCGAGTAAAAGCGCTTCAAAAAATCTCATTCCGGTTCCCCATTCCTTCCCGGGGAGATCTATTAAAGCTGCCTCGTTTTTTCTGATGTCAGGGGCGTCGGGGGATTTTTGCCAAGCGACCAAAGCCCTTGTCTGTGTTCGTCTCCCTGCCAGGACCTGGCATTTCTGAATTCCTTTCTTAAAGCCAGACTCCCCCCTCTGGTTAAGAAAAAGAGTCCTTTGAAGGCCGCCGGACCAATCAGCGCGCAGAGTCTCCAGCAAGCTATTCCTTTCATCCCATCTTCAAAGAGCCTTCAATCACTTTTAACCACTGAAGTGCTGCAAGCAAGGAGGCTAAAAAGAAAGGGGGGGAAGGGATTGAAGATTTTTCAAACTTGCAAAATCAACTGGATGAGCAGACAGAGAGAAAAGGGGGGAGGATAACTAACAAGGAAACAAAAAATAAATAACACATTTTTAGAGTTTAAAATTGTGTGCTGGAGAAATCACATGTACTCAACATTTGTGAATGATTAAGGAAGTTCTTTTTTTTTCTTCTTTCTCTCTGTTAAGTGGTAGCATGTGTTTTAATTTCTATTTTGTTCTAGTTTTGAACTAATTGACCTGAAAGAATTTAGTTTATGCTGTAGAAATGGTAGTGTTTTTCCCCTTCTACTAAAGTGTTGAGACTGCTTACATGAGACATTTGAAGTTTTCTGACTTTGTAAACAAGTTTATGTAGTTTGTCTGCACTCGGTGACATGTATTGCGCCATCTTTCTTTGCCCCTAAAAGTAAAACGCGTTCACTCGTCCTGCAAAGGATTGCACAACGTGCGCAAACCAGACCATTTCGGGTGACTGTTTAACCGTGCGTGTTACACATTCCAACTTTCTGATATGAGATAGAGAGACAGTGGGTAACACAAAAGTATTTACCGGTAGGTGAAAAAAAAAATCCTACCGCATCTTCAACCATGCAGCTCATAAATATTTTTTATTATATTATTACTGTACATATATATACATTGGTCATTTCATTAGGTACACCTTACCAGAACTGGTTTGGACCTCGTTTTGACTTTAGTACTGCCTTAAAGGGAACCTGATACCTGGGATATTAAAAATAAAAATACAAAACTTGGGGCTTCCTCCAGTCCCCTCCAGGCTGATCGCTCCATCGCCGTCCTCCTGCACCATCTGGATCCTTTGGCCTGTAAAATCCTTTGTTCTGGGGCTTGTTGCGCATGCGTGACCGTGCCTCCATCTCAATCCTATCGTCGAGAGCGTCATGCACAGTACTACTATGCAGTCGTAAAACGCTCCCGGTGATGGGGGGAGCACTCATCCGGACTGTGCATGTTCCAACTGAAGGACTGGATTGCGGAGGATCCAGGCGGAGCAGGAGGACAGCGAGAGAACGATCATCCATCAGCCTGGAGAGGGCTGGAGCAAGCCCCCAGGTATGTATAATTCTTTTTGTATGCCCCCGTCTTCAGCAATACTGAAGTGAACCTGAAAAAAGTTAGATACTCACGTATGGGAAGGGAAATCTCTGGATCCCAAAGAACAGGGATGTAAAACTGCAGTCCGAGGTCCTCACACATTTTTGGTACAGCTTAAAATAATTGATGGGAGTCAGGAAAGGTGTGGCTCATCAGGCAGAAGATATTTCTCCATTTTTCAGTCCATCTTAAACACTGGCATGGATATGGCCCTCGAGGACTGAAGTTCGATACCTGTGCCATAGAGCCTTCCTGGTCCTCTCTCTCTGTCCTCATTCCCCTCCTGCTGTCCCCCTCATGAAAGATATTTGACCAAATGGTCTAATATTCCTTCTAGAGTCCTTTTAAAGGCTTCAGAAGCACTCATGTCCAAGAGTGCTTCCAAAGATGAGCAGCTGCATATTGCGCACGCAGACTCACTCGTCTTTGGAAGCACTCTGGGACGCGAGTGCTTCTTAAACCTTTCCGAGGAGTCACGAAGGTGTGAACAGCGGTGGACCGAGGGCATGGAGAAAGGACTGGGAAAGCTCTATGGGATCCAGAGCCTTCCCTCTCCATAGACGAGTTTCTAACTTTTTTTACAGGTTCGCTTCAGTATAGCTTTAATTCTTCTTGGCATAGATTCAACAAGCTATTGGAAACATTCCTCAGAGGTTTGGGTTCTTATTATTTATTTTATTTATTGCATTTATAAAGCACAAACATATTACACAACTCTGGACATTAGTTAAGGTTACAGACAATATTTAGGGGGGACATACAGCAAGACAATACAGGCATACATACAAACCAGATTACGCAGCACTGTATAACAATAACAATAATATGTTTATAGCGCTTTCTCCCTACGGACTCAAAGCGATGTGACCCTGTATTATGCAGTCTCAAAGGCTTGGGAAAAGAGGTGAGTTTTTAACCTTTTTTTAAAGCTGTCCAGAGAGGAAGCCTCTTGTACTGATTGTGGGAGTGAGTTCCATAGTGTATGGGCTGCATAGGAAAAGGCCCGAGCACCAAATGTTAAGTGTATCCTGGGAATAATCAGCTTCATCTTGTTGGCAGAGCGGAGGGTGCGTGGAGGGGCATAAAGTTCCAATAGATCTGCTATGTATTTGGGTCCCATGTGGTTTAGAGCCTTGAATGTCAGCAGGCAGATCTTAAAATGGATTCTCCATTTTACTGGCAACCAGTGAAGAGTTTGCAGTAGTACTGGGGTGATGTGTGAGCTGCGGGGGCATTGGCTAGAAGTCTGGCTGCCGCATTCTGTACTAGCTGTAAGGGGCGCAGAACCTTACCTGTAGATCCGATGAACAGGCGTTGCAGTAGTCTAGGCGGGAGAATACAAATGCATGAACCAGGGCAGGTAGGTCTTCAGCTGGGATAAGGTGTTTGATTTTCACTATATTTCTTAGATGGAAGAAGGAAGACTTGACGACAGCTGATACCTGCTGTCTGAGTTTTAAATTTCTATCCAGGATCACCCCAAGGCTTCGCACAGAGTCTTTATACTGTACAAGGTAATGCTTAGTCAGTCACTGGATGGGAGCATGGAGATTAGGCAAGTCAGGTTCACTCAGATCCATAGGATGGGTGTATGGTGATGGAGGTGCATGAACAGATAGAAGACATAAGGAGCAGGGCCCTACCCGAAAGCTTACAATCTAGAGGGAAAGGTGGGGACACGAAAGGTAAGGGACCAGAGTTCAGCTGCAGGTTTAGAGCACTAGTGAGGGGTTTAGGCCAGAGTGAAAAGGTGAGTTTTGAGGGCCTAGTTGAAGATGTTGAAGGAGGGAGAAACCCTAATGGAGGGAAGTAGGGAGTTACATAGTGTTGGAGCAACTCTTGAGAAGTCCTGGAGGCATGCACGGGATTGGGTGATGTGGGGGGCAGTCAGGCTAAGTTCATTGGAGGAGCGGAGTGAGCGGTTAGGCTTGTGCTTCTGGGTAAGATTGGAAATGTAGGTTGGGTAGATTTGTAGGTCAGACACAGTATCTTGAATCTGATTCTGGACTGGATAGGAAGCCAGTGGAGGGCTTATTGACATGATAGCATCATGTAGTGCCTGCAGATTTGTCGACTGAACATCCATGATGCGGATCTCCTGTTCCACCAGATCCTGAAGGTGTTCTATTGGATTGAGATCCAGTAACTATGGAGGCCACAGGAGTACAATGAACTAATTTTCATGTTCAAGAAACCAGTTTGAGATGATGTGAGCTTTGTGAAATGGTGGAGGTAGCCATCAGAAGACAGATATACTGTGGTAACAAATGGAATAGACATGGCCAACAACAATACTCAGGTAGGGTATGGCATTTAAACAATGCTCAGTTGGTACTAAGAGGCTGAAAGAGAGCCAAGAAAATGTCCTCCACATCATTACATTTTCACCACCAGCCTGAACTGTTGAAGCAAGGTAGGATGCATCCATGCTGTCATGTTCTTTGACTCTAATCTAAAACTGTTAAAAGTGCTGTTCAGGAATATGGTGCCTTAATTGGCAGCCACGCCACAGGATTCTGGACTTTTCTTGTTTTTCTTCCCTTTTCTCTACTAATTCATCTTGTCCCCCCCCCCCCCCCCCGAAGGTGCGCAGCGTGATGCGGTGTAGCCTGGTATGTTGGTACGGGTCGTGGGAACTGGAAGTAAGGGCCACCGCGGCCAGACGCTACTGTGACAGCCTGATTAACTTGACCAGCTCTGCCAAATGCTGCCCAGGAGTCGGGACCCACCACTGAAATAAACACTACTGCACCTTTTGAACTGGAATACCTGGGCCAGCACTGCCGCATGCAAGGAATCTGGATTTTCAACAGCATCAGCCATCGCCACTGGTTTCTTTCATGAAGAACTGGGCCATCACAGCTGAATCTTTGCCTTCCTCTGCCTCACTCTTCTATGTCTCCTTAGGGATAACAGATGATTGCCAAGTGCAGCTGGTGGCGCTGTAGTATGGAGCCTCAGCTTGTTCTCAAAGGACAGTGACAAAGGATTATCATCCATACTCAATGGTGTGCACAGGCTTCAGCAGATGGCAAGCGACCATGCAAATGGGCAGGAAGCATGCGCCCTTGATCACTTCCGGTAGACAACCCGCGAAACTGCCTCCTCTCTGCTTGTTTAGTTGTTTCTAACGTTGCATCAGCCATCATTAACTAATAACTATCCCTTCTGAAACTACTGTACTGGTTGCAGTCTTCTGTATTCGGTGTACCTCCATCATTTGTAGAAGCTGTCCCTGAATGATCAATCTGTTGCCCCTCATTCATTTTATTTGTTCACAGTCCCGTGTGTTATGCTTTCGACTACAATATGAATAGGAACATAAGTCAATTACTGATTATGGTAGGGGTTAGATTGCGAACTCCTCTGAGGAAGTTAGTGGCCTGACTAAATAGGTAAGACCCCAAGACAAGATATACACTATATAAATATCTTTATAAATACTCAATAATAAAATTATAGTGAGGGACCTCTTTAGAAGAAGTGCTGTAATTTTAGTAAAAATAAAACTATAAAAAGAAATTCAAAGAACTTATATCGCGCCAACCTTTCTTTCTTTTTTTTTCTTTTTTTTTGGGGCTTTAACAAGGACAGTTACTTTTGAGGATTTCATGGAAATGTGACTTTACACAGTCTTCACACTCAGTTAAGTACAATTAAGTACAATCCTGCCGCGCCAAAGGTAGAAGAACTATCGGCTCCGTTGTGATGACATTTTTTTTGCTTGTATATCAAGACGTTGCCTGTACATCAAGTCAAAATTTCACAAAACGTTTTGCTTGTATTGCAAAGCATTCTTAAACCAAATTACTCTCAATCCAAGGTTTTACTATATTATTATTTAGTGCCAATATCTTCTGTAGCACTGTACAGAATATATTGTCTTGTCACTAACTGTCCCTCAGAGGGACTCACAATCTAATCCCTACCAGAGTCAGTCATATGTCTATGTATGTATTGTGTCGCGTGGTGTATGTATCGTAGTCCAGGGCCATTTTAGGGGGATGCCAATTAAAACCACCTTAGCGGTATGGACGAGCTCAGCTCGTCCATTACCGCCAGAGGGTGCCGCTCAGGCCCTGCTGGGCCGATTTTGATGAAATAAAAAGCAGCACACGCAGCCGGCACTTTGCCAGCCGCGTGTGTTGCCTGATCGCCGCCGCTCTGCGGCGATCCGCCGCGAGCAGCGGCGAAAGAGGGTCCCCCCAGCCGCCTGAGCCCTGCGCAGCCGGAACAAATAGTTCCGGCCAGCGCTAAGGGCTGGATTGGAGGCGGCTGACGTCAGGACGTCGGCTGACGTCCATGACGTCACTCCGCTCATTGCAATGGCGACGAAGTAAGCAAAACACGGAAGGCCGCTCATTGCGGCCTTCCGTGTTACTTCTGGCCGCCGGAGGCGATCAGAAGAACGCCTCCGGAGCGCCCTCTAGTGGGCTTTCATGCAGCCAACTTTCAGTTGGCTGCATGAAATAGTTTTTTTTTTATTTAAAAAAAACCCTCCCGCAGCCGCCCTGGCGATCTTAATAGAACGCCAGGGTGGTTAACTTATCTGTATGCTTTAGGGATGTGGGAAGAAACTGAAATGCCAGGAGAAAACCATCACAGACACAGGGAGAACATATAAACTCTGTGTTGATAGTTTCCTGGCTGGGACTCAAACTGGGGACCCAGCACTGCGAGGCAAGAGTGTAATCCACTACGCCACTGTGCTGCCCAAATGACTTGATTGACCTGATTAGCCTGACTGCCTCTTTATAAACTCTATATAGCGTATGGAACTTTAGAAGTTGAGAACACTATAGGCTATAATAGAGGACGTCGGTGTGTGAGTTAAACATACAGAATACAGAATTCTTTATTCGCCAAGTGCGACAGGCGCCGCACCCGGAATTATTTGTGGACACAGGCAATAGGCTAAGATGGCATGGTGCAAATAACACAACAAAATAAAGCAAATTAAAATACAAATATTGTAACAACATGGTGCAAAAAACACAGAAAACAATACATAGTGAGAGTAGCTACATTCTATACAGCCGCATCCTTGCACCGCAACGCTTAGTACTGGTGGCAACTGTCATTATGCCAAGAGTGAGCATATGGGGATCAGTCATTGGGCATGCGCTCGTGCTCTGGGGTGCCAAGGATCTTGGAGGGTGCTAGGAAATGGCGTAGGAGAGATGGTCTGAGTTGAGGAGGGTAATCGCTTGTGGGAAGAATGTATTTCTGCGCCTGGTGGTTTTGGTGGGGATAGACCTATAGCGACGCCCTGAGCGGAGGAGTGTGAAGAAGTGATTTCCAGGGTGGGAGGGGTCATGTATGATCCTGTTGGCCCTGGACTTCATTCTGGAAGTATGGAGAAGGTCTAGTGGAGGCAGGGGGAACCCGATAATCCTCGCTGCAGTGTTGATAACTCTCTGGAGTTTGAGCCTGTCCCTTGCGTTTGCACCCGAGTACCAGACGATGATGGAGGAGCAAAGGACAGATTCAATGGTCGCCGTGTAAAAACTGGTCAGTAGTTCCCTTGGCATTCCAAACTTCCTCAGCTGTCTCAGGAAGAACAGTCTCTGCTGGGCTTTCTTTTGTATTGTGGAGGTATTTACATCCCATTTCAATTTCTCGGTGATGGTGGTGCCTAGGAGCCGCGCAGTTTGTACCCTGGTGACTTCCGTGCCATTGATGAAGACTGGGCTGGGTGGTGGAGCGTTCTTCCTGAAGTCCACTATCAGTTCCACAGTTTTTGCCGCATTTAGTACAAGTCTGTTGTTTGAGCACCACTCGAGGGTCCGCTCAATCTCGCGGTGATATTCAAGCTCGCCATCTTCGCCGATGAGACCTAGAATGGTGGTATCGTCCGCAAACTTAATGACCTTGATCGTGTCCACAGATGAGGTGCAGCTGTTTGTGTACAAGGAAAAGAGCAGCGGCGATAGTACACACCCTTGCGGTGCACCAGTGTTGGTGGTTCTTGCACTGGAGGAGCAGTCGCCAAGTCTAACTAGCTGTGTCCTATTAGTGAGAAAGTCTTTGATCCAGGCACGGAGGGTGGGATCAACACCAAGACATTCCAGGTTGTCATGCAGAATGTTCGGACAGATGGTGTTAAATGCGGAACTGAAGTCCAGGAGGAGGATCCTGGCATATGACTTGGGTTTATCCAGGTGTTCAGTGATGTGTGCAAGAATGATGTTGATGGTGTCATCCACAGATCGGTTGGCCCTGTATGCGAATTGGAGAGGATCCAGTAGTGGATCGGTGTGGTTCTGCAGATAGAATAGGACCAGTCTTTCGAAGGTCTTCATGATGATTGGAGTTAGGGCCACCGGTCTGAACAGTGGCGTAGCTAAGGAGCTGTGGGCCCCGATGCAAGTTTTACATTGGGGCCCCCCAAGCACTCTATACATAACAATTGGTACAGCGCACCAAAACCTGCCAATGGCAACTACAGAGTCAGAGGTGAAAGTAGGGGATGGGGAACAGCTTGTTAATGATTACTGCTATTCAAAGTATCTATAGAAGTGATTATTTTGAGCACAGGACCAATAGAGAGCTAAAACTGTAGTTGAGTGAGGGCCCTTCGGGGCCCTTCTGGCCCAAGGGCCCCGATGCGGTCGCTACCTCTGCAACCCCTATTGCTACGCCCCTGGGTCTGAAGTTGTTTAGATCCGTGACTCCTGGCTTCTTAGGGACTGGAATGATGTCAGCTTTTTTGAAACAGGAAGGAACTTTGCCCAGCTCCAGGGATCTGTTGAAAATGGAGGTGAGGACCGGGGCTAGCTGACCCGCACAGATTTTCAGACAGGATGGGGATATGCCATCCGGGCCTGAGGCCTTCCTTGTCTTTAGCTTCCGGAGGTGCTTTAGAACATTGGTCTCCTGGACTGTAGCCAGTGCTTGGAGGGGGGCATGCAGACCAGAGTGTGGAGGAGAGGAGGGTAGTGGATGCCTGAGAGAGGATGTGGACGCCTGATCTGCGGGGTGGATTGGTATGGCCTCGAACTTGCAATAGAATTTATTGAGCTCCTCGGCTAATGCGGTGTTTGGAAGTATGTGTTGAGGAGTGGGCCTGAAGTTTGTGGCAGCCCTTGGGCCTTTCCAAACCTCTCGAGCGTTGTTGGATTGAAGGTTAATTTTCAGCTTGTTTGAGTATTCTCTCTTTGCCGCCTTCAGCTCTCGTTTTAAGGTGTTCCTGGCCTCCCTGAACTCCTCTGGAGTTCCAGGTTTGTGGGCTTCCTCATTTGACTTGCGTAGCTTGCGTAGTCTGCCATTGAACCAGGGCTTATTGTTTGGGAAGATCCTAATGGTCGCCGCTGGAATGCATGTTTCCTCGCAGAATTTAATGTAGGAGGTGACATTTTCTGACCATTCCTCCAGACAGGAAGACTCCAGGGCTGACCAATCAGTGCTGTCGAAACAGGCCTGAAGTTGCCCCTTGGCTTCCTCCGTCCATTTTTTGATGGTCCTGACTGACGGCTTCGAGGTTTCAAGATGCCTTCTGTAGGTGGGAATCAGGTGAATTATGCAGTGATTCGAGCTGCCTAGAGCAGCTCGGCTGGTAGCCTTGTACGCATCTTTGAGGACTGTGTAACAGTGGTCCAGGGTATTCTGGTTCCTTGTAGGGCAGGTGATGTGTTGTTTGTATCGGGGCAGCTCCTGGCGAAGGTTTGCCCTGTTGAAATCTCCTAGGATGATGAAGAAGGAGTCTGGGAGGGATGTCTCCCACATTGAGATGACATCGCTGAGTGTGCGCAGAGCATTACTGGTGTCGGCATCTGGGGGGATGTAGGTGCCAACAAGGACGTAGGAGCTGAATTCCCTGGGAGAATACGGAGGCCTGCAATTAATGAGTAGGAGTTCGAGGTCTGGGGAGCAGCATTTGTGAAGGATGGTGGTGTTGGAGCACCAGGAGGAGTTGATGTAGAAGCAGACACCTCCTCCCTTGCTTTTCTCCGAGAGTGCCTGGTCACGGTCTGCGCGAAAGAGATTGAAGCCTAGTAGGTGGAGGGGGTTGTCTGGGATGTATTCATGCAGCCAGGTCTCAGTGAAGCAGAGTACAGGGGAGTTACTGCCAAGCGAGGGTTTGCTGCCGAGCAGTAGAGACAGCTCGCCTAACCTGTTCGGGAGCGAGCGAACGTTCGCTAGCACAATGGCTGGTATAGGTGACCGCAGTCCTTTCCCTTTAAGTCTCACTTGAGCGCCCGCTCTCCTCCCCCTCGGCCGGTGTCTACTCCAGTGGGCCCATTTATCAAGTTGAGCTCAGACTATGTCCCACAGAGGTAGTGCCCGGGGCCCGGTGTTCCCACACCAGCAGCTCCACTTTGGTGTAGGTGAGGGTGCACCAAGGTTGCGTGGAGTCGGGATGGGGCTGCATCTAGTGTGGGGCAGAGGGATAGAACCACTAGTGCAGGCAGGGCACAGTCAGTTAGATTCCAGTCAGTGCAGCTGGTGCTGACAGGACGGGCTGCAGTCAAGGTAAGCAGTGGCCTTGGAGTATTTCTGTGGCGCAGGAAATGGGGGCAATGCTAGTAACAGCAACAGTCCATACATAGTCGTAAAAGCGGAGGGAATGCAGGGGGGCCTTGCTCCTTAGATGGGGTGCAGGGGGCCTAGCTTCCACGGTAGGTTGTAGTATTGATGTGGAGCAGAGTTAGTCCATAAACATCCGTTCACAAATTTTGGCTTCTTAGTTACTATTGGTCCGCAGTTGCGTGGGAGGTCCACGCATGTTCAGAAGACCCTGACTGACCTGAATGATCAAATTACCAGGGCTGATTGTGGCTGAACAGCATACCACGGGAGGACAGCGAGGGACTCAGACAGGCTTATGGGGCTGGAGGAAGCCCCGGGTAAGTATTGTCTCTGGTACACTTTAAAGGTGCAGACTAAAAGGACCACTGTCGTGAAAATCTTTAAATTTTAAATATATGTAAACATATACACATAAGAAGTATGTTTCTTCCAGAATAAAATGAGCAATAAATTACTTTTCTTCTATGTTGCTGTCACTTATAGTAAGTAGTAGAAATCTGACAGAACTGACAAGTTTGGACTAGCCCATCTCCTCATGGGGGATTCTCAGGGTTTTCTTTACTTTCAAAAGCACTTAGTAAATGGCAGTTGCTCTGTACAAATGCCAAAAAGTGTGCAGCGAGCACGGAGGCTGGCCAGCATGTTTTTATAAATCTTTTTCAAGGAATGTCTTTATAAGGAATAAAGGCCATGCTGAGAATCCCCTATGGAGAGATGGATTATCCCAAAACCTGTCAGTAATGTCAGATTTCTACTACCTACTGTAAGTGACAGCAACATAGGAGAAAAGTAATTTATGGCTCATTTTACTCTGGAAGAAACATGCTTCTTATTTCTATTTGTTTACATGTATTTTAAATTTTACGATTTTTGCGACAGTGGTCCTTTCATTTGAATAAGCGAAGAAGAAACTATTTTAGCTTATTGGCAGTGCAGCACAATATAATTTTTTTTTTTGGCCGTATTGTATTACCGTAATTGTTTTTGATCATCATAGCCAAAATCGAAAGTATGTACTGGTAGGCCCTGACGTTGGTGGACCTCAGATCCAGTGGGAAAGATCAGAGTCTCTGGACTGGACTGTCTTGTACTTTCAGTTTCTATAGTAGCACACCGTTCACTTTTACTTCCCCTCAATATCTTCTGAGCAGCATATCTGTACCCTACACTGCCACTAAAGAAAGATCAAGAATGGTTATTTTAGGCAACACACTATTTTAGGTGACTTACTCCGTGTATTTTCTACAACATGCCAGGAACATCTGGGATCACCCAAGAGGAGATGCAGCCATAATCTCTACCTGCATGCTCAGTTGGTTGCCCTTGCTGCAACCAAATTTTGTGAGTACTACGCAGGGGCGTTCCTAGGATTCTAAGAGATCTGGGCACCTTTGGGCACTCCAGCTGAAAGATGGGTGTGGCCATGCACTGAAATGTGGGTGTGGTCAAGGGTGGAGCCAAATTTACATGAACTTAACAGCGATCTAAGTAGGCCTACCCTGTAAAATGTTGGCTGAAGCTCCCCCTCTATTAATACAAAACAAAAAAGCAGCATATCACATAACAGAGTTATCTGACATCTATGCTGTCTGGTCTGGCTTTCTGCTGAATGAGCTGGTCTGCTGCCAGTCCCCCCATAGCATTTTCTGAGCTTCTAGAGGACCCCCTCCCATGCTCCCACGGGACTCCCATAGGGGCACCACAACTCCCAGCATGCTCCCATAGAAGAACCACAGCTTCCAACATGCCCCCATAAAGGCATCACAGCATCTAGCATGGTATCACAGTACCCAATATGGTCACATAGAGGCACCATAGCACCAGCATACCCACCATTGATGTGTGTTTTGGTACCATGCTGGGTGCTATGGTGTCATGCTAGGTGCTATGGGGCCTCTATGGGGCATGCTGTGGTGCCATATTGGGTGCACTGGTGCCATGCTGGGTGCTGTGGTGCCTCTGTGGGGCATGCTGGGTACAGTGTGGTGCCATGCTGGGTGCTGTGGTGGCTCTACTCTGCCTGGGGGACATCAGGGGCATCACAGAATAGATCTGGAGCATGTGCAACTGATGTTTGGCGCTAGCAATGCCCCTGGTGCTACTACTTATGGCATCATTTGGGCATCTGTTGTCTCTGTGTGGTGGCTGCGGGAGCGTGATGGGGGGTGTATATTTTTTTCTTTTAGGT
The DNA here is from genome assembly GCF_040937935.1 of Hyperolius riggenbachi. Lineage (NCBI taxonomy): Eukaryota > Metazoa > Chordata > Amphibia > Anura > Hyperoliidae > Hyperolius > Hyperolius riggenbachi. Next base: position 314,551,513 of record NC_090651.1, read on the forward strand.
GGTCTAAGGTACACTTTAGAGAACACCTGAAGTGAGAGGAATATGGAGGCTCCCCTATATCTTTTCCTTTAAACAATACCAGTTGCCTGGCTGTCCTACGGAGGGGATGGCAGGCATTACTTACCTGGTAGGGCTGCTCCCAATCACCCCCCCCCCCCCCCATCTCCTGCATCTGCCTTAGAGAGACCCTGAGGTGGTATAGTTTCAAGGTCGGGCGGCAGTGTTGTGCTCCATCGACCACTGTAATGCCTGCTGGGAAATGCAGCCCCACCACCACCACCGCAAGCACTTCAAACTTCTGCAGCTATGGGTCTCCCTGGAGAATATGGAGGAGCATATACAGATGACAAGCTAGGAAGCTAAGGTACATCAAGTAGTGCTCGTTACTCCAGGCTGCCACGGCGGGCTAAGGAAGGGAACAATGCGCCCAATAATGCTATCCAGGGGTGTAGCAATAGCCATAGCAGCTGCTATGGGGCCCCAGAGCATAGGAAGCCCAGGTGGTACTTAATGGGCTCGATTCACCAAGCGGTGCAAAGTGTTAGCACCGTGGTGAAAAGGCCCTTATCACGCCTAAAGTCACTTTAGGCATGATAAGAAGAAACTCGCGCGAAGTGCGCGCGCAACACCCGACGCTTCGCGCGAAGCTCCCATTACGCCCTATGGGACTTTGCGCGTGCTCTCACGCGCGTACGCGCGAACGCGCTTACGCGCGGTAACTTCGCGCGAAGAGCAGGAAAAATCGGTGATAACTCAGTGGTGAAAAGGTCATCACGCCTAAAGTCTTTTAGGCGTGATAACTGGGTTATCACCGCTTTGTGAATCGAGGCCAATGTATTCACCATTAACTTTCTTGTGTCCCCCCCACCCTCAAACTTTGTCTTAGTGCCTATGAACTATGTGCAGTGTTGATTGCATGGCAATGTAAATTGCCCCATTAACTCATATACATAAGGTAGGGGCAGGTGACATTGCTACAACTGAGGAAAGCTTTGCTATGGGGCCCCATTATCTCTAGCTATGACAGTGATGCTGCCAGTTAAAGATCAGACATGCCGGATCTTTAAGAGACCTTAAGGGACACCTCTAAAGATGCTAGATTCTCGGCTGAGAGGTTCCGAAATGGCCACCTCAGGCGAGTTTAGTATAGCGTGTGTACATAGCTAACACAGAAAGAGGTCATGCATTGGGTTAAGCTCTATACAGTCACATATTTGACAGACAGTCCAATTGTTTACAATCAGATGGGGCAACAATGAAATGTCTGTCATCCTTAGCTGACCCTGTTTGGGTGAATAGCAATTAGCAATTATTAGATCTCCATTGCATTTTTTTAGGTTTATTTTGTTAATCCTAAAGCCATGTACTGACTTAGGCTTTCCATCCGCCACTGCATCACGTGTGGCCAGCGGGAGCGGACATTGTAGTGTTCGCTCCTATGGTCCCCTGCTACCCGGCTGACAGGAGCCTGGGGCAGATGCAGGGCCGGGCCGAGGCATAGGCTGGAGAGGCTCCAGCCTCAGGGCGCAGTGTAGGAGGGGCGCACAATTCATTCAGTTTTCATTCCTAATTGTGTATGAAGCAGAAAGAAATAAGAAAAGGGGATACATAGCAGTGATTGCAAGCCAGATAACTAGATATTAAGGTGTTGGGGAGGTTGTGGGCCCTGTGGCCCTCTTAGTCTAATAGCAATCAGTGTGTGACGGCTGGGGTGGGAGGGATGGAGGGGCGCACTTTGGTGTCTCAGCCTTGGGTGCTGGAGGACCTTGTCCCTGCTCTGGGCAGATGTGTTACCTCCATAGGCTGTATGGAGTAATATATAAAATAGGAGCCGTTCACTGTCAGTTTTGCGATGAGCAGAGAACGGACAAATTCAGTTTCAGTTCTCAGCTCAAGTAGGAACACAGCTTAAGGCGACCATTCAGGACTGTCTTGGTCAAGAATCTGGAGTATGGGTGTCCCCCAACATCCAGCATGCTGAATCTCTAGCAAGAGCGATGCTCGAGCCACGCCAGAGCACATTGTCCTCCTCCTCACCGCACCCACTGTACACCAATCCATTGTCCACCTCACTGGGCTTGATTCACAAAAGAGTGCTAACTGTTAGCACGACCGTTTTCGTGAGAATTTTCGCATCGCGAGCGATCGCGAATTTTCACGCTAAACGAAAACGCTATCAATTTTGCTGTAAAATTCGCGTTTGCGCGTGAAACCGATATCGTTTCGCGTGAAAATTCGCGATCGCTCGCGATGCGAAAATTCACGCGAAAACGGCAGTGTTAACAGTTAGCACTCTTTTGTGAATCAAGCCCACTGTCTTCCCTCCTGCCTTCTCCATCAGACACATCCTTTGGCTGTAGCTACGGTATTTGTTTGCACACCGCTTTTGCACTGGATCAAACCCAGTCCTGAGAGATGACACTGATTCAATGTCCAGGAAAGTCCCCATTATCCAGAATTCAGGCAACTGGACGTCTGAACTAACCAGCATGCCTGAGGTGATAACAAGGATGGTGCTTTGGTTTTTGGGAGGGGGCATAAAATACTCACCAAGTCTCCAGTGATGTTTTCTAGCCTTCCTGAAGCTCCTAGCGGCTTTCCGGCATCCGTGCACGGCTCCCAACGTGTCATGTGACCCGACACATATCAGGTGACACGGCGAGAACCGCGCAGGGAGGATGTCAGAAAGCCCCTAGGAGCCACAGGAAGGTTAGAAGACATTGCTGAAGGCTCGGCGCACGGGCTGGGGGGGGGGGGGGGGGGGTTGCTCAAGCAACCGGCAAGCAAATGTATCCGGCATCAGGTGATCCCCGTTGGTGCCATATTCTATGGACTTTTCACTATTACTTTTCTTGTTGGTAAATGATCATTCCCCAGTTTACCTGACTCTTATTTTGTACACAAAAAGGAAGTTGCAGGGTATGCTGGGTTGTCCTTTTTTGCTTCTCTACTTCTCCTCAGACTTAAATAATGCAGCCTGATTGGCTGAAGCCTCTTTCCCTCCTGTTTTCCCCTCCCACACCTCTGTTCTTCTCTGATTGGCCAATATTTCTCATGCTGAGACAATGCTCTTTCTATAGTGAGGGGCAGGCAAATCGGGCAGAGGAGAGTAAGGTAGGAAATGACAGCAGGATTGGCTTCAACATAGCCACAGTTAAATGATTTTTTTCTTTTTTTACTGTAGAAAAATCACTAAAATCAAAACATGGACAGTGCAATACATATGTTAGAGTAGAGCAAGTATTTATCTTTTTATATGAGTGTTTTTTTTCTGACATAGTATGGCTGACATCTCCTTTTTAAAGAGGAGCTCCAGTGAAAATAATTTAATATAAAAAGGTGCTTAATTTTTACAATAATTATGTATACATGATTTAGTCAGAGTTTGCTCATTGTAAAATCTTTCCTCTCCCAGATTCACATTCTGACATGTATTACATGGTGACATTGTTACTGTGGGCAGATTATGTAGCTGTTCTGGCTTTAACAGACAGCTATAAACAGCCATTTCCTGTGTGTGTCATTGTTACATTGTGGCAGTTTGCCCAGAGTACCATACGGTACCAGAGCCTCTTGTGGGAGGGGTTTCAGCACAAAATCAGTCATACAGCGCCCCCTGATGGTCTGTTTGTGAAAATCATTATATTTTTAATGTAAAAGTGGGTATCAGCTACTGATTGGGATAAAGTTCAATTCTTGGTCGGAGTTTCTCTTTAAGTTTGCATGTCACATAGCACTTGCTAATCAGCTGTACAGTAGTTGCTTTGCACAGCCAACTATTATCTAATGGCTGTATCAGTCCTTATCTGCATGGGCTACTTGTATCTTAATAATAAGTATTATAATCACAGACTATCTACAAACATTTGTCAAGTGATGGAACAATGGGCTTCCTATAGTGCCTATTGCACTGCCATGTATCTAGGATTAACCAAACATGATCTCATAATGATATAACTGATACAATTGCAGCTACAAGCTACTGTGTAGCTTACAGCAGTGTTTCTCAACATTATTTCCTCTCGCATCCCAAAAGTGTACTGCTAATTCAATATCTACACACCCCCTAAAGGTGCCCATACATCAGGAGATTATGGGCAGATTCAACAGAGAGACAAATGTATCTCTAATCTAATCTGATTAGAGATAATTGTGTCTGTTTGTCGAAGCTGCCTATATACTGCAGGCCGATTCCCGCCCAATTTCAGCATGAAATCTTAAAGTGAACCTCCAGACTAAAAATCTACTCAGCAGTACTGAAAAGGCTTGGTGTTTCTTCAACAGTTTCACAGCATCAGAACTTTGTTTTTCTTACCTAAGCTTCATTTTTAGCTGCACATAAGAATACTGCCCAGGCATTTTTCCCCTGATGCGCTGCAAAGCATGATGGGATTTTTGATGTTGTTGTTCTCCTTCTGCTGTTTTGGCACAATTGTTTTTTAATTTTTAATTTAAGATTTGAAGCCTAGCGCACACAGCTGGGAGGGATGATCAGGACACAGGACAGTTGGAACTGTGTCTCATGCTTCCTGTCACCTCCTTTCAACCAAAAAGATGGCTGCCATCATGACAAAGATGGCTGCCCCCATGAAATCACAAATATTTGGCTGTTCTTTTAAAACAGGGTGGATAAGAGATTATATTACCTATCTATTTTATTTAACATAACTAATGTAACTCATGCTGGGAATACACAGTTCGTTTCTCCCGCTCGATTCCCCGCTAGATCGTTTTTGCCATTCGATTTTCTTATCTTCCGCTCGTTTTTCTTATCTTTTTTCCATTCACTTTTATCAGAAATCAAGTGGCAAAACGAGCGAATGGGAGATCGGACATGTCGGAAATTATCTATCGAGCCATCTATCTGAGGCAGAAACAAACCGTGTATTCCCAGCATCAATGACAATATGTATGTTTTAGGCTGAAGTTCCCCTTTAAGGGATTCAGCTGTGCCCACCGCGTCCGCCCTGCCGCTGCCCCTAATGTATAAATTTGCCCCCCAAAGTGTGTGCATTTATACATTACCTGTCCTGTGTTAGACTTCAACACGGTGTCCATAACCTCCGGGCGGCTCTCTGTACACGCCACTGGCCAATAGCGCCTGACGTCAGATGCTATGCACTGATGCTAGACGCTATGCGCAAGTGGCATGTACGGAGGCCGCCCAGAGGTTACTGATGCCGCGTGGAGGCTGACACTGGACAGGTAATGTATAATGTACACACAGGGGGCACATTTATACATTATGGTGGCAGGGGTTTCATCGTTTCATCGCTTGTTCTGAAATCGGCCGCCGTACCGCCGCACACCCGAGCAACCAACTTCAGCCCGACATCTTGCACCAGGCGCCATCAACTAACGTGACCAATTTCGGCCAGAAATTGGTTGTATTATCGATCGGGCCTGCACTTGGCAGCACCGATTTTCTACCAATTTAATAATAATAAAATTGGTTGGTCAATCGGCCGCCAAAGTCGCCAGATGTATGGGCACCAAAATTGCATTAGATTGTAATAGGGACACTAAGGATGGTTTCACACCAGGACGTTGCGTTTTAGGGGACATTATGGTCGCATAACGTGCCCCTAACGCAACGCCTGGTGCTCCCTGCTTTGGACGTCAGAGTGAGCCGCGTTGTGCAGCTCACTCTGGCGTCCGTGATGCCATGATGCGCACTCTTGGACGCATGCGGCATCACGTGGTCCCGCCGGCCAATCGCCGCACAGAGCGACCGCTCCAGGAAGTAAACACTGCACGTCACTGAGTGCAGTGAATATTAATTAGCCATGTGCCTGGCCGCTCTCCGCTCCTCCCCAACGTTACTGAGCATGTGCAAACAGTCTAACACGGCTCTGCCGCTTACAAAGTACTGCATGCAGTACGTTATATTATGGTGCAGCGTTACTGTGTAACGCAACGTGGGCACTGTGAACAGCCCATTGATTTTTCATTGCTGTGCGGTGGGGGTGCGTTACAGGCTGCTCTAACGTGTGCCTGTAATGTCCCACTGTGAAACCAGCCTAAAGTGTGACCAAGGAGGGGATTAAATTGCGAGCTCCTCAGAGGAACAGATAGTGACATGACTATGGACTCTAAAATGCTAGGATAGATATCAGCAATTTATACACAATAATAACCATATACTATGGTAGCATGAATTTGCAGTTGTAGACTTTTTCCCTGAAGCAAACTTGTGATGTGAGGGGGAGCTCAGGTGAAGGGAGGGGGGACAGGGCTGAGGTTAATTGGCTTCTCCCTAATTTGGCCCTAGACTGTGATACACACAACATGTTATATAGACATATGACTATGGTAAGGATTCATTTGTGAGTATAAATACTAAATAACAAATAATAATAATTTATGTGATATGAGGGTGCCTAAGAGATCCATGTGTTTTTTAGGAGTTGCTGTAAGTGGATTGGTGTTTTCACTTGTTCTTATCTTATCACATCAGGTTCTGTTTAGAAGCATATTGAATCCAATACAAAGAATATATGTTTGTCTCTACTGATATGATATGGTTTCATACTATTATAAATATAATAAAAGTGTCCACCTCTGTAAACTAATATGCATGATACAGTACACAGACAAATTTAAAAAAAAAAAGTTCACCTCTATATGGTTATATGGTTTTATACTAGTAAAAGTAAAAAGCAAAAGGATACATCTTGATACACCTGAGATATTATGCTGGGAATACACCATACAATTTTCTGTTAGATTCTTCTGTTAGATTTTTCTGTTAGATTTTCTGTTAGAATGCATAATTAGATTATTTTCTGTAGAGACTGGTCACTATCTCTGGTGCATTGTCTTCTGGTTATCTCCTGCTGAGTAGAACAATGCCTAATTGCTAGGCAGATAGATGGTTAGATAGATAATTTCCAACATGTTGGAATTTATCTATCTGGCAGGTAAATCTAACAGAAAATCTAACAGAAAATTGTATGGTGTTTTCCCAGCATTACACCAGCAGCCTGCTAAATTTGGATAGGCTGAAAGTGAACCTGATCCAAGTAAAATTATTTAAACTAAACTCATGATGTAGCTGCAAATGAATATTACATACTTACCTCGCCGTCAGTTCCTCTCAGAAGCTCAACATTTTCTTCTAACAATGATTCCTTACAGTTCTAACTACATCTAGTCAGACTTGTCTCTCCGAAAGCTACATCAATTGCTGTCAGTTATGACTGAAAGTACAACTGATGTGCAAATTTAATGTCCATGCTTCACTATGGCCCAAGCGATATTACTGGTTAACAAAGTGCTGACCCGGAAGCTGTTACGAGGTCAACTTTGTAAGGCGGCGCCACTCTGCACAGGCAGAGTCCTGCCATGCGTGTTCCCCCGTTGTGTTCTGCAGAACTCTCATGGCGACGGGAGCGTGATGGGACATGCATGTGCAGCTGGGCCGCGCATGCGCAGTATGCCACCACTTGCAAAGTTATTGGGCCACCTAGCGGAGCATCCAGGTGGCAGAGGAGGACGGTGAGGGACCATTCAGCCTGAAGTGGGCTGAAGGAAGCCCCAGGTATGTATAAAACTTTTTATTACTCGTCTAAGGTTTACTTTAAAGTGTACCTGTAGGGAAAAAAGTGCCTCATTTAGATACCTCACCAGAGGCTTCTCCTGTCCCCCCCACCTCTACTGATCCAGCGCTGGGACCCCATGAGCAAGTGCTTTTCAAGTGGTGCAAGTGTTTGCACTCCTGTCCGTGAATGAGTGTAGCCGCACTGCACATGAGCAGGTATCCTCCCTCCTGCATAGTAGTGCAGAGCGTCACGGCCTTAGCGGCTCCCTGCCCCTGCTCAGGCACAAGGTGACTGGATTGGTGGTCTCAAGGAGGATGTGGGAAGCCTCTTGAGGATCCAGAGGATTCACTCTACTGGTTTATCCGACTGTTGCATTTTTAAAACTTACAGGTTTGCTTTAAATGTTACATTGTAGCTAGTACAGTATACTTCATTTGTGTTGTTATAGATGTGAGATAATATGGTTATGTTGTGGAACATGACGCTTCTGGTGCTCACATGAGACAGGCCTCAATTCACTAAGATCATGCTGGAGATAATAAGGCAAGAGAAAACTTACCTCCACATAAGAGAGAGTTATCTTATCTCTTCATTCCTTAAGTTACCTCCTCTGTAGTTATTTTACCTCCTCTGTAGTTAATTTACCTCCTCTGTAGTTAATTTACCTCCTCTGTAGTTATTTTCACATGCAGTTAATAAACAGCCTGTCTTTAACTCTGGAGTTATTTTAAGGATTGAAGAGTTAACTTAAAGACAGAAGAGTTAACTTTAGGTTTGCCTGAGGTAAAATGTTTCCTGAATACTACATGCCTTATCACCATGGTAACAACTCTTGAAGAGTTATTAAAGACAGGAGATAAGCTTAGTGAATTGAGGCCAGAGACAGTCACCAGTAGAGGATTTAAAAACTGCTTTGCTACATCATCAATTGGAATAAGGAAAGGTAATTATTCTTATAACAAGCTAGTATTCTGCACCTCTACAATTCGGAGTGCCACAAGGATCAATCCTATCCCCTCTGCTGTTTGCAATCTACATGTTGCCACTCGGTACACTTATCCAACGACATGGCCTGACGTACCACTGCTACGCCGATGACACACAGCTATACCTGTCCTTCAAACCTGGTGGAACAGACCCTACCCCAAAAATAAACTCTTGCTTAGCTGAGCTTCAGGCATGGATGAATGATAACTGGTTGAAACTGAATGCTGACAAAACTGAGGTCCTGTTTGTCCAAAGCCAGTGCTCGCCATCAAAACAGCTCTATCCTAAAGCAACACCAATCAGGATTGGGAATTCAGACATAAACAGCTCCAACCTTGTGCGCAGCCTTGGCGTACTAATCGATGGGGAATTGAGTTTCAGAAACCAAATTTCATCTGTAGTTAAATCTTCCTTCTTTCATCTGAAGAACATTGCAAAGATTAAACATCTGATTCCCCCAGAGGATCTTCAAACCCTAGTCCACGCCTTCATCACATCACGGCTGGACTACTGCAATGCCCTTTATGCTGGCCTCCCCAAAAAAGACTTGCGTCGCCTGCAATTAGTGCAGAATGATGCTGCCAGATTGCTAACAAACCAGCCTCGCCACTGTCACATTACACCGATCCTTCGCTCACTGCACTGGCTACCAGTAGAATGGAGAATACTCTTCAAGATTGGACTGCTGACATTCAAATCCCTGCACAATCTGGGCCCTGGATACATGAAGGACTTGCTGAAGCTGCACCACACCTCTCACAACCTCAGATCAGCAAGTTCTATAAACTTGGTCACTCCCAGAGTGCACCTCAAAAAATCTGGAGACAGAGCCTTCTGTCATGCTGCCCCTACTCTTTGGAACTCCCTACCACACCCAGTAAAGACAGCACCATCCCTGGAGCTATTCAAATCCAGACTGAAAAGCCACCTGTTTAGCCTGGCATTTCCAGATTTATAAAATTCTTCCCCTGTACCACGATGGTTGGAGCCATGCTTATGCGCTTTGAGTCCCACGGGAGAAAAGCGCTTTACAAATGTTATTTGTTGTTGTTGTTGTTGTTGTTGTATTCTATAGCAATGATACTCAAAGTTCTGTGATTTGTAGACCACATTTAACCAAGTTAGAGATGCCAATGACTACCAAGTCCACCGCTTAGCCTGCAAGACCATTTACCTTTAATGTGCAACTAATATTGAATAACTTGTGGAATTGTTTGTTTGTTTTACTGGTGACTTCTCTCCAGTGATTGCATTATCTTCTATTTTTTAAATAGAGGAGTAGCAATAGACACAACAACTACAATGGGGCCAAAGGGCAGGAGCCCAGTTTTTCACTGACCCGTGCGCTACTGTTTTTGTGTTCCTGCACCTTGTACTTGGAATTCATTTGAGTGGCAGTGCACTGGAAGTGGGTGTGGGTGGGAAGTCTGTAATGTAGAGATTGCTGAAACGGCCTATGAATACATAGAGCATGCAGGAAATCTGTGCTAGGTATTGCAGCATTTCACCTTAATTGTAAACCCTTTAAACTCTGCTGGAATGCCGCCAGCACTCAGACATCTATTTGCAAAAGACAACCTCTGGCTGAGCATGTGCACTCATCTTTTCTGGTCAACCATGGTGAGGCCTGTTCTGAATTGAACCAGTCCTTATAAACCACTGTATGGTTTTGGCCACCAGGCTGCAGCTAAGTTTCAGGGTGTTGGCAATCTTCTTATTGCCTAGGCCATATTTTATGTAGAGCAACAATGCTGTTTTTAAGATCCTTAGAGAGTTCTCTGCCTTGAGGTGCCATTAACGTCCATTGAGCAGTATGAGAGAGTATGAGAGCGATAACACCAACTTTAACGCTCCTGACCCCCCCCCCCCCCCCCCCATTCACACCTAAAAACTTGCGACACTAACGAATAACATGTCTAATCGGACAGAATTTTGACATTCTCCACTTAGGGGTGTACTCACTTTTGTTGCCAGCGTTTTGACACTATTGGCTGTGTTTTAAGTTATATTGATGGGACAGCAAATGTTCACTGTTATACAAGCCGTACTCTGACTACTTTACATTGTATCAAAGTATCATAACTTTAGTGTTGTCCCATCCATGAAAAGATATAATAAAATATTTACGAAAATGTGAGAGTTTTGTGTGTGTGTGTGTGTGTGTGTGTGTGTGTGTATATATATATATATATATATATATATATATATATATATATACAGGATCTTCTCAAAAAATTAGCATATTGTGATAAAGTTCATTATTTTCTGTAATCTATATATATAAAATCGGATGTATGTGTGTGTGTGTGTGTGTGTGTATGTATGTATGTGTGTATGTGCCGCAATCACGCGAAAACGGCTTGACCGATTTGAACGAAACTTGGTACACAGATCCCTTACTACCTGGGATGATATGTTCTGGGGGTCTCGCGGCCCCCCTGCACACCTGGGCGGAGCTACAAACAGCAAATCAGATTCCACCCATTCAAGTCAATGGAAAAAATGTAAAAGGCTGCCATTCTCACAGTAATCAAGCCAGAGTCCCCACACATGGCACAGTTGGTCACTTGGTGACCGAGGTTACAAATGCAGGAAAAGTGGGCGGGGAATAAAACCAATCAAATTTCAGCCGTTCATTTTAAATGGGAAAATGTAAACTGCAGCCATTCTTACACTGTTAATCGCAGGGTTCTCAAACTTGCCACACTTGGTCACTGGGTGAATGTGATTAAGATTCAAGAAAATGGGTGGAGCCTACAACAGCCAATCAACATTCACCTGTTGATTTTCAAGGGGAATATTTAAACTGCTGCAATTCTTACACTGTTAATGGCAGAGGCTTCAAACTTGCTACAGTCGGTCATTGGGTGACTGGGGTCCAAATTCACTAAAGGGGCGGGGCCACATACACACACATACAGCCAATCAGATTTCCTTGGTGGATAAACTGCTTCCATTCACACATTTTTGATGCCAGGAACCTGACAGCTCACAAACTTGGTCATTGAGTGACTGTGTGTCAAGGTTACAAAAAGTGGGCAGAGACAAAACAACTTTTACTGGGAAAATATAAACTGCAGCCATTCTTACACTGTTAATGGCAGGGTTCTCAAACTTTGCACAGTTGGTCATTGGGTGACAGATTAAGATTTTGGAAGGTGGGTGGAGCCTACAACAGCCAATAAAAATTCACCTTTTGATTTTCAAAGGGAATATTTCATCTGCTAACATTCTCTTATACTGGTAAAAGCAGATGCCTCAAACCTGGTACAGTTGGTCACTGGGTGACTAGGGTCCAAATTTAGGAAGGGGGCGGAGCCACAAACAGCCAGATTTATTTATTTTTCAATGGGAATATACAAAGTATTGATACCAAGGACCCCAAAGCTGATAAACTTGATAATTGAGTGACTGTATGTCAAGGTTAGAAAAAGTGGGTGGTGCCAACAACTTCATTTTTTACATTACAGGGTTCCCAAACTTTACACAATTGGCCACTGGGTGACTGGGATGAATATTCAGAAATGTGGGTGGAGCCTACAACAGCCAATCAAAATGTACGTATTGATTTTCAAGGGGAATATTCACATTGCTACCATTCTTATACTGTTAGTGGCAGAGGCCTCAAACCTGATATGGTCAGTCATTGGGTGACTGGGGTCCAAATTCACTAAAGGGGTGGAGCCACAAACAGCCAATCAGATTTGTTAGATTGATTTCAGCCATTCTGTTATTGGCAGGGTTCTCAAACGTGACACAGATGGCCACTGGGTGACTGGGACTAATATTCAGAAAAGTGGGTGGAGCCTACAGCAGCCAATCAAAATTCACCTTTTGATTTTCAAGGGGAATATTTACATTGCTGCCATTCTTACACTCTTAATGGCAGAGGCCTAAAATCTGCTACAGTCAGTCACTGGGAGACTGGGGTTTAAATTCTGAAGGGAGCGGGCCAAAAACAGCCAATCAGATTTGTTTAATTTCAATGGTAAAATGCAACTTATTGATGCCAAAGACCCCAAAGCTCATAAACTTGGTCATTAAGTGACTGTATGTCAAGATTAGAAATAGTGGGCGGAGCCAAAAACAACTAACTTTTTACATGGGGAAATGTAAACTGCAGCTTATCTTACACTGTTAATGGCAGGGTTCTCAAACTTCACACAGTTGGTCACTGGGTGACTAGGATTAATATTCGGAAAAGTAGGTGGAGCCTACAAGAGCCAATCAAAATTCACCTATTGATTTTCAAGGGGAATATTGAAACTGCAGCCATTCTCACACTGTTAATAGCAGAGGCCTCAAACCTGCTACAGTCGGTCGTTAAGTGTTTGGCTTTCAAATTCAGTAAAGGGGCGGAGCCAAAAACAGCCAGATTTCTTTGCTGGATAAACTGCTTCCATTAGCACAATTTTGATGCCAGGAACCCAAAAGCTCACAAACTTGGTCATTGAGTAGTGACTGTGTGTCAAGGTTACAAAAAGTGAGTGGAGTTAAAAACAGATTTTTCTGGGAAATTGTAAACTGCAGCCCTTCTTCACTGTTAATGGCAGGGTTCTCAAACTTAGCATAGCTGGTTACTGGGTGACTGGGATTAAGATTCAGAAAAGTGGGTGGAGCCTAAAAATGCCAATCAAAAATCACATGTCACTTTTCAAGGAGAATATTAAAATTGCTGCCATTCCTTGCACTAATGGCACAAGCCTCAAACCTGGTACAGTTGGTCATTGGGTCACTGAGGTTCAAATTCAGAAAAGGGGACAGAGCCACAAACAGTGAATCAGATTTGTTTCATTACATGGGAAAATACAAATTATTGCCAAGGACCCCAAAACTCACAAACTTGGGCATTGAGTAGTGACTTTGTGTCCAGGTTACAAAAAGTGGGCGGAGCCAAAAACAAATTTCACTGAGAAAGTGTAAACTGCAGCCCTTCTTACACTGTTTATTTCAGGGTTCTCAAACTTTGCCCAGATGGTCACTGAGTGACTGAGATTAATATTCAGGGAAGTGGGTGGAGCCTATAATAGCCAATCAAAATTCACCTGTTGATTTTCAAGTGGAATATTGAAATTGCTGCCATTTTTACACTGTTAATAGCAGATGCCTCAAACCTGCTACAGTTGGTCATTGGGTGACTGGGGCTCAAATGCTGGAGAGGGACGGAGCCACAAACAGCCTATCTGATTTGTTTAATTTCTATGGGAATATACAAATTATTGATGCCAAGGACCCCAAAGCTCACAAACTTGGTCATGGAGTGTTTGTGTGTTAGGGTTAGAAAGTGGGCGGAGCCAACACCAGTCAAGTACATACCCGGGCAACGCCGAGGTCATCAGTGGGTGGAGACGAATACAAATTTCACTGGGAAAATGTAAACTGCAGCCATTCTTACACTGTTAATGGCAGGGTTTTTAAACTTTGCACAGTTGGTCACTGGGTGACTGGGATTAATATTCAGAAAAGTGGGTGGAGCCTACAAAAGTGAATCAAGCTTCACCTGTTGCTTTTCAAGGGGAATATTTAATTGCTACCATTCTTGAACTGTTAATGGCACAGGCCTCAAACCTGGTACAGTTGGTTATTGGGTGACTGGGGTTCAAATTCAGAAAAGGGGGTGGAGCCACACACAGCCAATCAGATTTGTTTCATTTCAATGCAGGTTATTGATACCAAAGACCGCAAAGCTCACAAACTTGGTCAGTGAGTAATTGTGTGTTAGGGTTAGAAAAAGTAGGCGAAGCCAACACCAGCCAAATACATACCCGGGCAACGCCGGGCAATCAGCTAGTGTACTGATAAACATTAGACTTTCATATATTTTAGATTCATTACACACAAATGAAGTAGTTCAAGCCTTTTATTGATTTTCTTATTGATGATTTTGGCATACAGCTCATGAAAACCCACATTTCTTATCTCAAAAAATTAGCATTTTTCATCCGACTAATAAAAGAAAAGTGTTTTTAAAACTAAAAAAAGTCAACCTTCAAATAATTATCTTCAGTTATGCACTCAATACTTGGTCGGGAATCCTTTTGCAGAAATGACTGCTTCAATGCGACGTGGCATGGAGGGAATCAGCCTGTGGCACTGCTCAGGTGTTATGGAGGCCCAGGATGCTTCGATAGCGGCCTTGAGCTCATCCAGAGTGTTGGGTCTTGCGTCTCTCAACTTTCTCTTCACAATAGTCCACAGATTCTCTATGGGGTTCAGGTCAGGAGAGTTGGCAGGCCAATTGAGCACAGTAATACCATGGTCAGTAAACCATTTACCAGTGGTTTTGGCACTGTGAGCAGCTGCCAGGTCGTGCTGAAAAATGAAATCTTCATCTCCATAAAGCTTTTCAGCAGATGGAAGCATGAACCCACTTTTGAACCAGAAACAGCGGCAGAAGCGCCGGACCTGGGCTACAGAGAAGCAGCACTGGACTTTTGCTCAGTGGTCCAAAGTACTTTTTTCGGATGAAAGCAACTTTTACATGTCATTTGGAAATCAAGGTGCCAGAGTCTGGAGGAAGACTGGGGAGAGGGAAATGCCAAAATGCCTGAAGTCCAGTGTCAAGTACCCACAGTCAGTGATGGTCTGGGGTGCCATGTCAGCTGCTGGTGTTGGTCCACTGTGTTTTATCAAGGGCAGGGTCAATGCAGCTAGCTATCAGGAGATTTTGGAGCACCTCATGCTTCCATCTGCTGAAAAGCTTTATGGAGATGAAGATTTCATTTTTCAGCATGACCTGGCAGCTGCTCACTGTGCCAAAACCACTGGTAAATGGTTTACTGACCATGGTATTACTGTGCTCAATTGGCCTGCCAACTCTCTTGACCTGAACCCCATAGAGAATCTGTGGGATATTGTGAAGAGAAAGTTGAGAGACGCAAGACCCAACACTCTGGATGAGCTTAAGGCCGCTATCGAAACATCCTGGGCCTCCATAACACCTGAGCAGTGCTACAGGCTGATTGCCTCCATGCCACGCCGCATTGAAGCAGTCATTTCTGCAAAAGGATTCCCGACCAAGTATTGAGTGCATAACTGAACATAATTATTTGAAGGTTGACTTTTTTTGTTTTAAAAACACTTTTCGTTTATTGGTCGGATGAAATATGCTAATTTTTTGAGATAGGAAATTTGGGTTTTCATGAGCTATATGCCAAAATCATCAATATTAAAACAATAAAAGGCTTGAACTACTTCAGTTGTGTGTAATGAATCTAAAATATATGAAAGTCTAATGTTTATCAGTACATTACAGAAAATAATGAACTTTATCACAATATGCTAATTTTTTTGAGAAGATCCTGTATATATATATATATATATATATATATATATATATATATATATATATATATATATATATATATATGTGTGTGTGTGTGTATATATATATATACAGTGCTGCCCATAATTATTCATAGCCCTGGCGAATTTTGACTTAAAGTTACTTTTATTTAACCAGCAAGTAATTTTTTGATGGGAAATGGCATAGGTTTCTCCCAAAAGATCATAAAGGGGCACAAGAGGCATTATTGTGGAAAAAAAAAATTCAGCTTTTATTTACATTTGAGCAAAAAGTGCCCAGTCCAAAATTGTTCATACTCTTCACAAACTGTCACAGTCTGTGGGGAAATCCAATGTTCTATACCATTCCAAATAGTCCAAGCTGTTCTAAAGCATCCTAATTACCCTGATTAATTGGGAACAGCTGTTTTATTTATTTATTGTATTTATAAAGCGCTAACATATTACATAGCGCTGAACATTAGTTTAGGTTACAGACAATATTTAGAGGTGACATACAGCAAAATGATAATACATGAATACTGTTTTAATCAACTCAACAGTGAAAAACAGCAGCTTTCTGCAGTTGGTTTGTGGACAGTCATGGCTAAGACAAAGGAGCTCAGTGAGGACCTGCGGCTGCGCATTGTGGCTGCTCACAAGTCAGGAAAGAGCTACAAGGCCATTTCTAAATGTTTTCAAGTTCCAGTGGCAACAGTCCAAAGCATTATTAATAAAATACAAGATGTTCTGCACTGAGGATGTGAACGGAAGCTAAAAGTGACACCTGTGCTGGCCAGGAGGATAGTGAGAGAGGTGAAAAAGAATCTATGGATCACCACCAAGGCCATCCTGGTGAATCTGGGCTCTGCTGGTGGCAATGTCTCAAGGCAGACAATCCAATGGACATTGCATACTGCTGGGTTCCACGGATGCAGACCAAGGAGGACGCCACTTCTCCAGATTAGGCGCACAAATGCTTGCTTGGCCTTTGCAAATGCTCATCTGGACAAAGAAGAAGACTTCTAGTCTTCTGTGTTATGGTCAGATGAAACAAAAATTGAATTGTTTGTTCACAATTATGTTTCCTTCCTTTGGCATAAAAAAGGAGAAGCCTTCAACCCAAAGAACACCATCCTCACTGTCAAACATGGAGGTGGGAACCTAATGCTTTGGGGTGTTTTTCAGCCAATGGACCAGGGAACCATGAAAAAAGAGCTATACATGAGGATTCTCAATGACAACATCAGGCAGTCTGCAGAGAAACTTGGCCTTGGACATTTCAGCATGACAATGACCCAAAACACATAGCAAAAGTGATGAAGAAATGGTTAGCAGACAAAAACAATAGCGTGTTGGAGTGGCCAGGCCAGAGTCCTGACTTGAATCTAATTGAGAATTTGTGGAGGGAGCCAAAGATCAGGGTGATTGAAAAAATAAAAATTATTCTTTCAAAAAAAAAAAAAAAAGATCAGGGCGATGGCTAAAAGACCTTCCAACCTTAAAGATTTGAAGCTCTTTGCTAAAGATGAATGGGAAAAAATACCTATGGAGACATGCAAAAAGCTGATCTGCAATTATAGGAAGTGCTTGATTGCTGTAATATCCAATAAAGGCTTTTCTATTGATTATTGAGAAGGGTATGAATAATTTTGGACTGGACACCTTTTGCTCAAATGTAAATAAAAGCTGAGAAATGTTTTTGTTTTTTGCAATAATGCCTCTTGTACATCGTCTTTTTATCTTTTGGGAGACATCTATGTCATTTCCCGCAAAAAAAATTACTTGCGGGTTGAATAAAAGTAACTTGAAGTCGAAATTTGTCTGGGATATTAATAGTTATGGGCAGTACTGTATATATACACTCTAACCTCCAAACCTTGAAGGATACATGAGCGAAAAAAGAAGGGAAAAGCTTTACTCACCTGGGGCTTCGTCCAGCAACCTAGAAGTCTATCTCTCCATTGCTGAAGTTCTACTGTGCTTTAAGCTGCCACCGTCCTCTCCATAACATTGCGACCCATGGTTGAGTCGCGATCTTCTGTGCGAGTGTGCTCACCTCTTGTGAGTGCACTCCCATGGTGGGAGCAACATGTGCTTGCCCAGTTCAAGTCTTTGTGAACTGTGCAAGTGCAGAACGCTTCTGGCTACAGAAGCGCGATCCTGAGCGCCGTGCCCTCGCAGAAGACCATGATCAGCCACAGGTTGCAGTTTTACAGAGGGAAAGCGGTAGCTTGAGGCACAGTGGAACTTCAGCACTGGACAGATAGACTTCAGACTTCTAGGGGCTAGAAGAAGCCCCAGGTGAGTATAGATTTCATCTCCTTTTCTTAGTTTGTGTGTCCTTTAAAAACCAAAAAGCAAACTTGTTTTGGCGCTAGTTTAGGGGACCCAGCAGGAAACCTGATAGGGAAATTCTGATAATGGGATTGGGTGGACAGCACCCTCCTGAGCTTTTAGGTTTCAGGTGGGTTGTAGTTAACGATGCCCCACACTATTCAGCCAATCACAGCGCTTCATGCTGTAGAGTGTGTTGTGACTGGAGGAGTGTTCCTTATGAGGTTTCCTGCTGCATCCCCTAAACTAGACTAGGGTCCCTTAAAGTGAACCTAAAGTCAAGTTAAAAAAATGAGATTAACTCACCTGGGGCTTCCCTCAGCCCCCAGCAGCCGATCGGTGCCCTCGCAGCCCCGCTCTGACGCTCCATGACCCGCCGGCGAACACTTCCGGTTTGGCCGTCACCGGCCGACAGGCATGGGAACGCGAGTGATTCTTCGCGTTCCCAGCCTGTATATCGCCCCCTATGCTGCTATTGCGGCCTCCTGACTAGCGCCCTTTTTTTACTTTATAACTGCTGGATATTTACATAAAGAATTCATAGTAGGCAAACATCCATGATCAAAAACAATTTGCAGTAAATCAAGTGATATGCAGTTTGCCATTTCCACTCTGTTAACTATGTGCAACCACTATGATGCATTTCCTACACCCCAGACCCGGATTTGCCTCACAGAAGCCTATAGGAACAAATGCCCTGCCACCTTAGATTTTGCCCTCCATCAACCAACAAACCTCCACCAAACTGCACTGCAAGTGTGCTGGCTGGGCCAGCTGTCACTTCTCTCTTACTTCCCTTGCCCATCATAGGTAGCTACAAGTGCCCCTTAGTATTAAGTAGCCAGAAGTACCCTCAATATTAAGTAGCTAGCGGTGCCCCCAAGTATAAGGTAGCTAGAGGTGCCCCTGAGTGAAGTTAGATTTCTCAAGCAGGGTGAGTAACCGCTCATTTACAATCTCATCAGGACTCTGCCTAGGGAAGTAGTAAGTGAGGCGCTCAGGGAGGGGAGTGAGCCGCCTTTTCACCATCAGGCGCCTGTAGGCATGTGCCTACAGTGCCTTATAGGAAATCCGGCCCTGCTACACCCATTCTAATATATGGAGAATTTTAATTGAATTTTAATTGAAAAGTATCACTGGGCTGGAGATAAAAGCCAATGGAAAAAAGGTCCTTATAAATGTATAATATATTTTAATTCATAAATTAATTGAGGATGAATATATATTTTCAATAAGCTCAGCGAGTGCATTCAAAGCATATAGAACAGTATTGCGTTGTGTGTAACCAGACTAAAATCCAATAGCCTATTATCCCAGCCCGGAAATGACTGTTTGAGTTTTCTCTGCTCTTCTGCCTGACCCTGATTCCTGTTTTCTAATGGACTGAATCAGAGCAACATATCTATTGTCTAAACTATTATCACTTCTTACCCCATAGTCTCATGTTTACATAGTACATGGTTAATGAGGCACTGTTGTGACATATAGTCAAATGTAATACATTCACCAGCATACCCAATTTTACAGTAATGTTCCTGGTTTCAGCAACAGAGACTCATCCTATAGCTATATATGCTGTATTTTGGTATGTAGCCCCTCCTGACCAGGTGTTGTTTCTGCTTACTTTGGAACACAGAACAAACAAACATTCTGCAGTGATGCCTCTCACCAGCAGTAAAGATGTCGCCAACTTTAAGAATGTAAATCAGGGAAAGGAAAGATTTGGGTAAACACTGAATAAATAACTGCTCCCCTATAGTTACGCCCATGTAAGTGACATATCTAAATAAAAACTACCCACAAAGTTGGTTGGGAATGCAACTAGCACAAGCCTGTGGGGGAAGAACCAGCCCCACTCAGGTTGGGGTCACCCGAGAGCTTTGAGTGGTAGCTCTACTGATGGTGCAATAGTTCTATAAATGCTATTTGTCACTATAACTTTTGTCTACCATTTTCTCTATAATGTCTATATTTTTATGTATTCCAATAACTGTATTTTTATGTACCATTGTTTGTTTTTACTCTGCACAGTGCCATAGAGCAGAGGCATAACTAGAATTAATAGGGCCCCCCTGCAAAAATGATCCCCAAACCCCATGAGGGTCACATGATTGGGAGCCGGCGAATGGCAGCAGAGAATGTTCTGCTGTGAAGCTGCGTCTGAAAGCAGTAAAAAAATACAGACGCTTCCACTACTCGCTACTCTGCATGGCGGGAGGAGGTGGCGGGGGCGGTTTTTGTGAGCGAACAGGAGTTTTTTTGTGAATTGGTGGCACTTGCGGTTGATGAGAGGGAGTAAGAGGGTCCCCCAAAGCCTCTGGGGCCCCCCTGCATTGGCAAGGCTACGCCCATGCCATAAATATTGATGGCGCTATATAAATCAATAATAATAACTCTCTCCCACAGCTTGTCTGCCATGCTCTGAGCATGGAAACCTTCAAACGCACCCTCAAAGGATACCCGAACTGACATGTGACATGATGAGATAGATATGTGTATGTATAGTGCCTAGCACAAAAATAACTATGCTGTGTTCCTTTTTTTTTTCTCTGCCTGAAAGAGTTAAACATCAGGTATGTAAGTGGCTGACTCAGTCCTGACTCAGACAGGAAGTGACTATAGTGTGACCCTCACTGATAAGAAATTCCAACTATAAAACACTTTCCTAGCAGAAAATGGCTTCTGAGAGCAAGAAAGAGGTAAAAAGGGGAATTTCTTATCAGTGAGGGTCACACTGTAGTCACTTCCTGTCTGAGTCAGCACTGAGTCAGCCACTTACATACCTGATATTTAACTCTTTCAGGCAGAGAAAGAAAAAAAGGAACACAGCATAGTTATTTGTCTGCTTGGCACTTTACATAGCCATGTCTATCTCATCATGTCACATGTCACTTCGGGTATCCTTTAAAACACACCTCTTCTCACAAGCTTACCATTTTTTATAGTCAGATGTTAAGGCTCACTGTCTCACCTTCCAGCTCATTCATCTCCTCACCTGGTGTCTCCACCCTACTACCCCTTTGTAAGCTCGCAAGGGCGGGGTCCTCCCCCTAGTGTTTCCCTTTTCTGCACTTTTTCAAATGAATTTTGCTGGATGTTCTAATCGTTAAATTACTTATGTATCTATATTCCCCACTCTTGTGTGTTATGTATTCTGTACAGTGTTATGGAAGATGTTGTGGTTGTTCAAATAAATAAATAAAAAAAATAATAATAATAATTCTACCAATGGATGTTCTTACCTGATAATCCATAAAATATGCAATTTTTGGACCATGAGGATTAGAGGGAGGTGCCACCAAATTATAGGGGCTCCTGCATTCAGCAGTAGTGGGTTCCGTCTCCTTCTCTTCTCTGTCTCTACTTTTGGCCCAACCCGCCATCCATAGGTACCATCTGTATGGGCTCTCTCATCCATAGGAGTTCCTATTCAGCAGGATTACCTGCACAAATGTGTGATGCCTCCAACTGAGTGGAAATACAGAGGGTACAAAGGGTATGCTGGCATACAAAGTTACCCAACAGCTGAAATGCCGCAAGTTGCCTAATCCTGGCCTAAATCTCCACTTTGTTTCAGAGTCGGGCATCTGCATCTGCTTTTGTTGTGTTTGGCAAGTATACAACACATGCTACAAGCGACAACAATACATCATAAGCCTTTTGATATAAGAGAGCTGTGAACTGTGTTCTGTTTTGCACCATACATTGTTTGTAGAATGTCAAAGAAAAAAACAAAATCAACCCTAGCACCAGGTTACTAGTGGCTATCGCCAGTTATTTGAAGTACTCATGCCACGAACGTTTCACAGCTCAGGCAGTAAGTGGTTAATGGGATGTTTGGTTGCTGTTCTGGGTTTGGTTTTAATTTAGCTGTATGAAAAGCTGCCAATTGAAACTCGTTTGAATGGAGCAGCCACTCATGTGTTGGCAGCTCTGCATATTTGTCTCGGTGACTGTGTGGGCCTCTGTGTGTGACAAAGTGTGTTTTGACTACTAGTGATGCCACCAGCTTGGAAGAGAGCTGGTTCAAATAGTGTGTGGCTGTTATTTATTTCTTTTTTTTATGGGGGGGGGGGGGGGGGGGGGAGGGGGGGGAGGGTAGACTGATTAATCAATTGTGGGTCCTTCATATAGAAAATAAAAGCCAAATCCAAGTGTGTCTTCTATTAAGTGGTATCTGTCGTGACCGGGTCTCTGAAATCCTGGTGCTTTGTATGACCATCGGCACTCCAAATAACTATCAATCAATACTTCTTTCATCTTACATTTATATGTAGATGGGTGCTAGGCAAGCCTGAAGGCTCACGGAACAAGGTGGAATCCTCAGTTTCACTCCAATGAGTTGAGTTCTGGTTCACCATAACGTCTGTACCTCTAGTATGAATAAGGATCCACATTCGCCACCTATGATTTTGCCCTAGTGGCCTGATACATTCAGACAGGTGAGCCAGGTGTGAGGATCATGCCACCTCCTTGTATGCCATGTTTGGGCAAGTCTGCAGCTGATGGGTGGTAGAGGACCAAGTTCCATATAGTCCAGTTCATTCTTTGACAATGATCAGTTGGGAGGGCTCCGGGAGTAACAGTGCCCCTTTTTATCCATCTAAGTAAATGGGAACAAACAGGCAGGCAAAATATAATGCAGGTCTAGTGTGACATTTTGTCAAGAATAACATTTGCAAGAAGACATTGCTTACATAAATCTATGAACGGAAGAAGTGGTCAAACATATAGACACAGACAATGCCAGAGTTAAGTCCATCCTACCATGTTAGACATTGCAAATAGATGAGATGTTAGATTCAACAAAAAAAATATTCTAAAGGCCTCTACACATACTAGATTAAAGTTGGCTGAGGTGGCCTGATGACAACAGCCTGTGCCAATAATTAAGCCTATGTACAGCAGCCCCCCTATCCCGACCAGTGATCTGCAAGTTGGATCAAATTCGGCCAAGCGACAGATGACAGCTTTGTTCTCCCCCAATCACCTCCTCGACCACCATGTGGCATCACATCTGCACAGCCTCACCCCCTTTACATTGCAATGGAACGTGTTGTTAGCCTACAGGCTAACTATGAGTCTGTACAGTCTCGGCCCAGCCACGTTGCTCAAAGGATCGTATCCCGATCCCCGTCAGGTGACATCCTTCTAGCATGTGTATGGACCTTAACAAAAATATATGAAAAATGTTACTCAATCGAACTTTGATTGGGAAAGGCTGTTCTAATCTAAAGGTGGCCACACACCATACAATTTTTAAAATATCTGTCCAATTTAAGAATTGCAATAAATTTTTCTGACTGATTGTAACATTTCAAAAATATGACCAATGTACCACACACCAATGTTCAATTTTTTCCTCAATTATGATAAAAATGATTGGAAACTCAGAGAAAATTGCTAAGGTGTGTATATCAATAAATTAACAATCCAACACACACCATACAATCTTTAGTAGAAATTGAAGAGAAATATCTGGCATTCCGGATCGATTTAAATCGAAAAAAACGGGAAATCTGATCGGATTTTTCAGTCGAATGAAAAAAAAGCTTTCCATTTTTTGAGAGATACGATCGTTTTTATCGAATTACTGTAAAATCGGATCATTTTATTGTATCGTGTGTGGCCACCTTAAGAGTGGCCACTAACGATCCAATCTTTTTCATCCAATTCTACCACTTCTATGCAATATAAGGGTCTGCCTATAGTATCTATTCAATATATTCACTCAGTTTACTCTTCTACTACATAGATCTGGTAAGATTGGATGAAAAAGATTGGATTGTTAGTGGGCAGTGTGGGTGCACTGAGGCCTGGTTTCCTCATGCTTTTAGCATTGCTTTATACTCCATTAAGTTGTACTAAACTAGCTGTGCAACAGCAGATATTAGTACATGCTATTAAAGCAACATGCTATTAAAATATGATATGCATGCATACTTTAAATGCCCATAATATGATATGCATGTATACTATAAATGCCCACAATTGATTTTATTATTTGTAGTATAATATAGCCTTCTGTATGTTTTATGTTTCTAGTTGCTCCCTATTGTACATTGCCCGAGGAAGCGGGTGTTGGACCCACGAAACGCGTTGCAGAATTTTTGGAGTAAGAAATAAACGTTATCTTTTTATGATACACTACTGTTGTGTCATCTGCGTGGAGCTAAGTCCACCAGTACCACCCCTTTTTTAAGCTGTTCTTAATATATTGTATTCTTTACTGCTTGATTATCCACCCGGTGGATGGGTGCATCTGCCCCTTTCTTCTATCTACAGAGAGCGACTTGTTAGCCTGAATGGGGACAGGATAATCTCCCCATCTGCACATATAGTGGTTGCCTTTGTGAGTACATTTTCAACAATCAATAATCACATTTTGTGTACTAACAATAATATACTATTTGGGGCTCTCAATTTTTTTCCCTTTTGTCTTAGTTGTGCAACAGAGTAATAAAAAGTTCATAAGATTCCTCCTGGAATCTTAGCGCATATTAAATACCAATGATAATACTGTTGTGTTCAAAATTATTCAACCCCCACTGAAATTTAGTGTTTTGGCCAGTTTGACATTGATTTTGATCATTTCAGTCATCTTGTTTACAGTTAAATCAAAGAGGCACTTGTAAGTCAGAAAAATATAACATAACATTTATATTGAAATAACCACAAATGTCTTTTCTGTGCTCACATCATTATCAGTTGTATTCAACCCCCAAGTGACATTCATTCTTAGTACTTAGTACAACATCCTTTTCCAGTTATAACAGCTTTTAAACGTGAAGCATAGCTTGACACAAGTGTCTTGCAGCGATCAACGGGTATCTTAGCCCATTCTTCATGGGCAAAAGCCTCCAGTTCAGTCACATTCTTAGGCTTGCACGCTGAAACTGCTTTCTTTAAGTCCCACCAGAGGTTCTCAATCGGATTTAAGTCTGGTGACTGCGATGGCCACTCCAAAATGTTCCAGCCTTTAATCTGCAACCATGCTCTAGTGGACTTGGAGTTATGCTTGGAATCATTGTCCTGTTGAAAGGTCCAACGTCTCCCAAGCCTCAGGTTTGTGACGGACTGCATCACATTTTCATCCAATATCTCCTGGTACTGAAGAGATTTAAAGGTACCTTGCATACGCTGAAGCTTCCCTGTACCTGCAGAAGAAAAACAGCCCCAAAGCATAATTGACCCCCCGCCATGCTTCACAGTAGGCAAGGTGTTCTTTTCTTCATAGGCCTTGTTCTTCCTCCTCCAAACATAGCGTTGATTCATGGGCCCAAACAGTTCTAATTTTGTTTCATCAGTCCACAGAACACTATCCCAAAACTTTTGTGGTTTGTCCACATGACTTTTGGCATACTGCAGTCGACTCTTCTTCTTCTTTGTAAACAGCAAGGGGGTGTGCCTGGGAGTTCTGGCATGGAGGCCTTCATTATGCAGTGTGCGCCTTATTGTCTGAGCTGAAACTTCAGTACCCGCATCTGACAAATCTTTTTTCAGTTCCTCAGCAGTCACACAGGGACTTTTTTCCACTTTGCAATTCAGGTAGCGCACAGCAGTCAAAGTCAGCATCTTCTTTCTGCAATGACCAGGTAGCGTTTCAACAGTGCCCTTTGCCTTGAATTTGCGAATGATGCTTCCTATTGTGTCTCTTGGTATGTTTAACATCTTTGCAATCTTCTTATAGCCATTGCCCTTCCTGTGAAGAGAAATCACCTCTTCTCTTGGCTTTCTGGACCATTCTCTTGACTTCACCATGATGTAAACACACCAGTAAATGTCTAGAAGGAGCTGAGTATCACAGTCATTTTAAATCTGCCTAATTGGTGCTTATTATGCTGGATTGCTGCTCGTTAACATCCACAGGTGTTTTCAATACCCGATCGAAAACACTTGAATGAACCTCTGTTCTTAAGAGTGGTAGTCTTTAAGGGTTGAATAATTGTGTCAATGAAGAAATCACAAAAAAAAAACATTTAATACTGTATTACAAAAACAATTGATGTCATTTTAGTTGCATTTGGTTCTTTAAAAAGTCCTTGTAAGATTTCATTCTGAACACAATTACAAATGTACACTAAATTCCCTAAAACCCTTTACAGCATTGGGGGTTGAACAATTTTGAACACAACTGTATATGAAGTAGCGCTAGGAATATCTTATAAATTCATAATTTATTGTATAAAAAGGTATAAAAAAATATTTTTTTACAATTGTATGCATGCAGGTGAAGTGCACTTCAATTCACAAAGGAAATATACAGTTTTAATTAGGCTGCATATATGCATCAACTTGCCTATATTAAATAACATACCCATACACCCTTCAATCATCCACAGCTATCTGGCAATATTCCAGAAAAAAAGTAAGGGGAGGGGGGGCAATCTTATTCAAAAAGTTAAAAAATATTTTTATGATAAAATAATTATATAATGCATTAATAAAAAATGCTACATAGAGTTCTTGGTAGCTAGGTAATGTAACGATCTGCTAGTGTGTGGGAACACTAGCAGACAAACAAATATCAGAATGTAACGATCTGCCAGTATATGAGGGCACAAGCAGATCGACAATAATCAGACGTTCCCAACAGGGGAAATGTCTTACAGCCAGTGACAGCAGAAGGCAATACTGTCACTGGTACAGATGTATAGAATGGTCAACAATTCAGGTCGTTAACAGATCTGACAGATAAGGTACAAAATCGGCATGCAAGATCAGAGTAAGTATTCAGGCAGAGGTTGGCAACAGATCAGATAGGCAAAGGTACAGAATCGTTAGGCAAAAGAGTAGTAAGAGCAAAGCAGAGGTCAAATAATACAATCACAATAATATATATTTATTCCTGAGCTAGTGTGAAATCCCCGGGGTCCCGTGGGTTCAAAGGACACACGGATCTGACTAAGGTCTGAAGCCTTCACTGCGAAGTGTTAGCTAGAGCAGACAGTAAGCAAATGTCAGCACAGCTCTTAAATAGCCCGGGTAAGGAGGCAACCACGCCCCTAAGCCAATTGGCCAATCAGGAACCAGAGGTGGAGCCATGCATGTCAGCTGACAGGTGATCAGCTGACACACTTCCTTAGAGTATAAGAAGGGCGTCGCCGACAACGCATGTCTCCACCCTCATTTGCAGTCTGAGAATCATGCTGCTGGATCTCCGCATGAATGCTGCTGACACCATCCCTGACAATGCTGGCAGCCGCACCTGAAGTCCCAAATGCGCTGCCAGCGGAGGAAACCGCGATTGAGCTGGTAAGCGCAGAATTACTGACAGGTATGTGTACATACATTACATATACCTAGCTACCTGGAATATTGCCAGATACCCGTGGATGATTGAAGGGTGTATGGGTATGTTATTGAATATAGGCAAGTTCATGCATATATGCAGCCGACGGTATTTTCATGACTATGAACATTGTAGATTCAAACTGAAGGCATCCAAACTATGAATTAACACACGTGGAAGTATAGTACATAACCAAAAAGAGTAAAACAACTGAAAATATGTCATATTCTAGGTCATTCAAAGTAGCCAACTTTTGCTTTGATTACTGCTTTGCACACTCTTGGCATTCTCTTGATGAGCTTCAAGAGGTAGTCACCTGAAATGGTTTTCACTTCACAGGTGTGCCCTGTCCTTATAAATGGGGTTGGGACCATCAGTTGCGTTGTGGAGAAGTCAGGTGGATACACAGCTGATAGTCCTACTGAATAGACTGTTAGAATTTGTATTATGGCAAGAAAAAAGCAGCTATGTAAAGAAAAATTAGTGGCCATCATTGCTTTAAGAAATGAAGGTCAGTCAGTCCGAAAAATTGGGAAAACTTTGAAAGTGTCCCCGACTGCAATCTCAAAAACCATCAAACGATACAAAGAAACTGGCTCACATGCGGACCGCCCCAGGAAAGGAAGACCAAGAGTCACCTCTGCTGTGGAGGATAAGTTAATCTGAGTCACCAGCCTCAGAAATCGCAGGTTAACAGCAGCTCCGATTAGAGACCAGGTCAATGCCACACAGAGTTCTAGCAGTAGACACATCTCTAGTAGAGTTGGGCCGAACCTCCGATTTTAGGTTCGCGAACCGGGTTCGCGAACTTTCGCGGAAGGTTCGGTTCGCGTTAAAGTTCGCGAACCGCAATAGACTTCAATGGGGATGCGAACTTTGAAAAAAAAAAAAATTATGCTGGCCACAAAAGTGATGGAAAAGATGTTTCAAGGGGTCTAACACCTGGAGGGGGGCATGGCGGAGTGGGATACACGCCAAAAGTCACCGGGAAAAATCTGGATTTGACGCAAAGCAGCGTTTTAAGGGCAGAAATCACATTGAATGCTAAATGACAGGCCTAAAGTGCTTTAAAACATCTTGCATGTGTATACATCAATCAGGGAGTGTAATTAAGGTACTGCTTCACACTGACACACCAAACTCCACTGAACAGAACAGGTATGCAGTGGCGGGTTCACTGAACAGAACAGGTATGCAGTGGCGGGTCCACTGAACAGGTATACAGTGGCGGGTCCACTGAACAGAACAGGTATGCAGTGGCGGGTTCACTAAACAGGTATACAGTGGCGGGTCCACTGAACAGAACAGGTATGCAGTGGTGGGTTCACAGAACAGGTATGCAGTGGCAGGATCAATGAACAGGTATGCAGTGGCAGGATCACTGAACAGGTATGCAGTGGCAGGATCAATGAACAGGTATGCAGTGGCAGGATCAATGAACAGGTATGCAGTGGCAGGATCAATGAACAGGTATGCAGTGGCAGGATCAATGAACAGGTATGCAGTGGCAGGATCAATGAACAGGTATGCAGTGGCAGGATTAATGAACAGGTATGCAGTGGCAGGATCACTGAACAGGTATGCAGTGGCAGGATCAATGAACAGGTATGCAGTGGCAGGATCAATGAACAGGTATGCAGTGGCAGGATCAATGAACAGGTATGCAGTGGCAGGATCAATGAACAGGTATGCAGCCAGGGACAAGCTAAGGCTAACTAATCTTTCCCTATGAGAGACTGCAGTAGCTCGCCCTACTCTAACTAATGCAGGCACACGAGTGGCCACGGCCGCCGCTGCCTGCCTATATAAGGGGGGGTGGGGCTCCAGGGGCTAGTGTAGCCTAATTGGCTACACTGGGCCTGCTGACTGTGATGTAGAGGGTCAAAGTTGACCCTCAGTGCATTATGGGGCGAACCGCAATGGGGCGAACTTTTCCGCAATAAAGTTCGCGTGCGGTACCCGCACGCGAACCACCTAGGTTCGCGCGAACCAGGTTCGCCGGCGAACCGTTCGGCCCAACTCTAATCTCTAGAACAAGGAGACTGTGTGAATCAGGCCTTCATGGTAGAATATCTGCTAGGAAATCACTAGGACAGGCAACAAGCAGAAGAGACTTGTTTGGGCTAAAGAACACAAGGAATGGACATTAGACCAGTGGAAATCTGTGCTTTGGTCTGATGAGTCCAAATTTAAGATTTTTGGTTCCAACCACCGTGTCTTTCGGCGACGCAGAAAAGGTGAACGGATGGTCTCTACACGCCTGGTTCCCACCGTGAAGCATGGAGGCGGAGGTGTGATGGTGTGGGGGTGCCTTGCTGGTGACACTGTTGGGGATTTATTCAAAATTGAAGGCATACTGAACCAGCATGGCTACCACAGCATCTTGCAGTGGCATGCTTTTCCATCCGGTTTGCGTTTAGTTGGACCATCATTTATTTTTCAACAGGTCAATGACCCCAAACACATCTCCAGGTTGTGTAAGGGCTATTTGACAAGGAAGGAGAGTGATGGGGTGCTGTGTCAGATGACCTGGCCTCCACAGTCACCAGACCTGAACCCAATCGAGATGGTTTGGGGTGAGCTGGACCACAGAGTGAAGGCAAAAGGATCAACAAGTGCTAAGCATCTCTAGGAACTCCTTCAAGACTGTTGGAAGACCATTTCAGGTGACTACCTCTTGAAGCTCATCAAGAGAATGCCAAGAGTTTGCAAAGCAGTAATCAAAGCAAAAGATGGCTACTTTGAAGAACCTAGAATATAACATATTTTCAGTTGTTTGTTCATAGTCATGAAAATAAAGAAAACTCTTTGAATGAGAAGGTGTGTCCAAACTTTTGGTCTGTACTGTATATATACACAACTTCCGCATTTAGTACTTGTCATGCCAGGATGGGCTGTATTGGTGTACTGGCTTGCATGATATAACAGCAGCTGCATAGGTGCCAATTTATTGATATATTAGTAACTCCACTATGTTCTGATATGACACATCTAACAGCAGACTTTTTCTGGAAAAATCCAGTCCATATTTGCTTTTATCAAATATGTCTTCTCGCCTTAGAAAATCAATCCCATTGCTTCCAATGTTTCCTCACACATGTCCAGATCAGTGATGTCCAATTATGGAAACAAATTATTACTTACAAATTTCTGAGATCATCAGTTAACTGAATTTTTATTTTTAAATTGCTCTTGCAATTTTTTGTAAAATTTGTAGACAGTGGTACTACGGGTGGGGGTGCCGATGCTATCAGGGGCTATTGAAGATTTTTGGGTGCTACAGCCCCGGAAATCTCCCCCTCTGGTGCCGCCACTGATGATGACTTACATTGATCAGTTACTTCTTGTGTGCGTTACATTGCATGCCACTGCAAATGGTATTTTTGGTGGTGTATTGTGCACCTTATAATGTGAAGCAATGCACCACCCCACTGTGAAACTAACCTGCACCTTTTCAGTAACTTTCCAGCAAGTAATTGTTTCTTTATAGAAGTTCTTAATGTGTACCTAACCTTTAGAAGCAGAGGGGATATTCTGATTATAGTTCCACTTTAAAGGGGCAAAGTAATTTTAAACAGTGATGGAGAAACAACCGCCAATCTCTTCGATGATGAGTAGTGGGCGGAGTGGTTAGCTCTCTTGCCATGCAGTGCTAAGTCCCTGGCTAGAATCCCAGCCAGGGCATGGAGTTTGTATGCTCTCCCCATGTCTGTTTGTGTTTCCTTCCCCTTCCCCAAAACATACAGACAAGTCAATTGGCCCCTGTAACGATCGGTGTCAGCACGCAGAGAGAATCTGATTATTGGTGATCTTCAGTATCACCAAGAATGCAGATATATACCTGATTATTGATGATCTGCAGTATCACCGATAATCAGATATATTGCTAACCTCTGGACACCTATGGATAAGTGAGTGTTTGGTGTAACAGTAATACTTTGAGTAATGTACCTGCTGAGCAGGTGGTATACAATATAGAGACACAGCTCTGGGAGAACAGGAACCTTCCAGCTAGCCTGAGGCTCTCCCGGGGGAGGAGTCAGGCTGGAGACGGGAAGGACCTAGGAGTGAGTGACACCTAAGAAGGATGTCACTATCTGGTCTGGAGACTATCTCTTTTAAGGAGAGAGATAGCTCTTGAGGTCGGGCACGCCGGGTCGGCAACACACTGACAGATAAAGTACAAAGACAGAAGGCTGATTCAGTATCTAAGTCAAGCAGGGTCTGGCAACGGAATATCAGAAATACGAGGTACCGAATCAGAAGACAGAGGAGTAGTCAGAAAAGCTATAAGTCATAACATATATCAAACAATGCCTATTCTGGGTGCGAGGTACTTGGTCTCAGCACCCCAGAACTAGTCTGAAGAATACACAGATGATATTACAGTATTCCCTAGGCTGGGTGCGAGGTCTGTAGTCTCAGCACCCTGGAACTAGTCTGAAGTATAACACAGATGATAACACAGTTCCCTAAGCTGGGTGTGAGGTCCTTGGTCTCTACACCCTGGAACTAGTCTGAAGTATAACACAGATGATAATATGGTTCCCTAAGCTGGGTGTGAGGTCCTTGGTCTCTACACCCTGGAACTAGCTAGAGGTATAACACAAATGATAACACAGTTCCCTAAGCTGGGTGTGAGGTCCTTGGTCTCTACACCCTGGAACTAGCTTAAGCATAAACAGAATACAATTCAAAATAATCTGGCTAAGTGTGTATTCCCAGGTCCACCTGGTTCAAACACACTGAGGATCTGACTAGGTCTGAGTGCTTCCATGTAGTGATCGCAACGGCAGACAACTTGCAAGTGACCAGCAGGAACTATATATTGAGTAGTGCTCTCCAGCACCACCCCTAATTGCTCAACCAATAGTATCCCGCTCAGGAGTCAGCTGATCGGCGTGGTCAGCTGACTCTTCCTGCTTGGTATAAGAATTCTGCCTCTCAGCGCGCGCGCGTGTATTCCTAAGTCTATGTGCACTAACAGACTCAGCCACACCAGACACACGCTGCCGCGTGCAAACCGCCGTACTGGACGCTGAATCAGCTGCCTGCTCAGTAGCACATGTGGCGGCTTTTCCGCGATCTCTCACAGCTTCCCCCTAAAATTGTCCCTAGACTACGATACATACACTACACGATACACACATAGACATATAACTATTGTAGATATTAGATTGGGAGCCCCTCTGAGGGACAGTTAAGTGACAAGACAATATACTCTGTACAGCGTTGTGGAAGATTTCAGCGCTATATAAATACTAAATAATAATAATAAATAGGACCCTAAATAAGTATACTGATTTCTATGAATCTAGATTTCACCCAGATCTGCTTGATGCATGGAAGAGATTTTGAAGGTTTTCTCTTTTGTAGCATTTCATCATGTGTTTATTTCAATTACTTATAAACCATGTCATCTATTTTTATTATGTAGCATTTTTACAATTAGCCTTTGTTACAGTTACGTCATTTATGTTTATGCGTTTATCTTTTGCTAAATACTCTCCTCCCAGTCTCCCCCCCAGTACATTCCTAAAATCTTCAGAGCTCCGAATCCAAATATGTGTTTAGCGATGGGCGCCAAAATTCCTAAAACCAGCCCTGCTTATGGAAAAGCAATTCCTGATAATATTGTCCATTGTTCTCCATGTGTTTGAAATATGCAGGGATCCAGCTGCCGCATTAAGAAGCCGTGTAAGGCTTTCACAATATTTTGTTGTCTGACAAAACATTTTAGATGTTAGAATTGAGCACAATGGACGCATTTCAGAGCACAGTGTAAATACTTTTTCACCAAAACAAAAAAGGAAGGGGAGATTAGTCTTGTTGGCACATAAACTGGAGATTCAATCAGTAGAGAAATGGTGACCTTGAGTGAACCAAGCCTACTCTAAAATTAATATCGCTGGATAATGAATTTAAAAGCAAAGCAGAACAGCTCCCATCAGATATCCTTTGACGGTAATGCTTTTTTTATCAGGATAGTTTCCTACTTTATAAATCGGATGTGATAGTGTTTCAGAGCGTACGCCTGTCTAGAATGATAAATGAGCACCACAAGTACCACCGACGGGTGTAAAGTGAAAGGTTAACTTGCCAAAAAAAGGCAAAAAAATGCCTTGAAGCTCATTAGCTGCCTCTGCCCATGCTTAGTGAAGTGCCAACTCGCGGGGTCAGCCTGTAACAGCTCCCCCTATCATCTGTGCTGATTTTGGCTTTTGATATTTCCTAAGTAAGTAACACCACAGTGAAGCCAGTGTTTTCAAGCATGTGTCAAGCCGCCAAACTATAATGTTTTATCTCCGAATTTTCAAGGAAATGTGCAAAAAGCAGCTTTAGAGAAACAACTCGGCACATGTTCCATATTTCTCAGGCTCACCATGTCTGGCTTCATACTTTTTCTTGATTTCCATAAATATTCTTGATGTGGACACCTGCTAAGTTGTGCATGACATAAACTGAGTCCGGTGAAAGTAATGATCTATTAACGCCATCATTAATCTTCATTGGCTTAAAAAGCTGTGCTAACATTTTTGTAAGGGACTGTGGGGTTGATTCTTTAGGAAATGTTGGAGAACATATAAGATCCAGCAAATCTGGAAAGGATTTATTAAAATAAATCTGCTGTTAGGTGGCAAAAACATGCCTCCCTCACTAAAGCCATATTGGTACAAAGTGAAGGTTGCTGACAGTTTTTGAATTAGTTTGTGGGCAACAATATCTCTGCTTGGCAAGTTTGTTGGTGGCAAATTGTTTAGATTCAACCAATATGAAAGCAGGTGTCATTCATGTAGTGATGCCCTCAGATCACAAGTCTGGATCACCAGGACATGATAGTGGAAAGTAATTGTAAACTAGGAGCCAGCTTGAAAGGAATGCTGAAGGCCAGAACTATTCTGGAGTGTAACAGAAGGGGGAGCAGCGACTGCAAGGGGGCCTAGAGCAGTGGGGGCCTCCAACTACTTAGCCCACCCCCCTCTGATGCAAGGTCCATCCTCCAGATCACTTGTTATGTGTGAAGGGTCCATGATGGCCACACTTGGTATGGGTGAAGGGTCCATGATGGCAACACTTGGTATGGGTGAAGGGTCCATGACGGCCATGCTTGTTATGGGTGAAGGGTCCATGATGGCCACACTTGGTATGGGTGAAGGGTCCATAATGGCCACACTTGGTTTGGGTGAAGGGTCCATGATGGCCATGCTTGGTATGGGTGAAGGGAACATGATGGCCATGCTTGGTATGGGTGAAGAGAACATGATGGCCGCACTTGGTATGGGTGAAGGGAACATGATGGCCACACTTGATATGAGTGAAGGGTCCATGATGGCCACGCTTGGTATAGGTGAAGGGTACATGATGGTCATGCTTGGTATGGGTGAAGGGAACATGATGGCCACACTTGGTATGGTTGAAGGGAACATGATGGCCACGCTTATACCACACTTGGTATGGGTGAGAGTCCATGATGGCCACGCTTGTTATGGGTGAAGGGTCCATGATGGCCACACTTGGTATGGGTGAAGGGTCCATGATGGCCACGCTTGTTATGGGTGAAGGGTCCATGATGGCAACACTTGGTATCGGTGAAGGGTCCATGATGGCCACACTTGGTATGGGTGAAGGGTCCATGATGGCCACACTTGGTATGGGTGAAGGGTCCATGATGGCCACACTTGGTATGGGTGAAGGGTCCATGATGGCCACGCTTGGTATGGGTAAAGGGAACATGATGTCCATGCTTTGTATGGGTGAAGGGTCCATGATGGCCACACTTGGTATGGGTGAAGGGAAAATGATGGCCACACTTCGTATGAGTGAAGGGTCCATGATGGCCACGCTTGGTATGAGTGAAGGGTCCATGATGGCCATGCTTGGTATGGGTGAAGGGTACATGATGGCCATGCTTGGTATGGGTGAAGGAAACATGATGGCCACGCTTGGTATGGGTGAAGGGTACATGATGGCCACACTTGGTATGAGTGAAGGGTCCATGATGGCCACACTTGGTATGGGTGAAGGGTCCATGATGGCCACACTTGGTATGGGTGAAGGGAACATGATGTCCACGCTTGGTATGGGTGAAGGGTCCATGATGGCCACACTTGGTATGGGTGAAGGGAAAATGATGGCCACACTTGGTATGAGTGAAGGGTCCATGATGGCCACGCTTGGTATGAGTGAAGGGTCCATGATGGCCATGCTTGGTATGGGTGAAGGGTACATGATGGCCATGCTTGGTATGAGTGAAGGAAACATGATGGCCACACTTGGTATGAGTGAAGGGTCCATGATGGCCACGCTTGGTATGGGTGAAGGGAACATGATGGCCACACTTGGTATGAGTGAAGGGTCCATGATGGCCACACTTGGTATGGGTGTAGGGAACATGATGGCCACACTTGGTATGGGTGAAGGGAACATGATGGCCATGCTTGGTATGGGTGAAGGGAACATGATGGCCACACTTGGTATGGGTGAAGGGAACATAATGGCCATGCTTGGTATGGGTGAAGAGAACATGATGACCACACTTGGTATGGGTGAAGGGAACATGATGGCCACACTTGGTATGAGTGAAGGGTCCATGATGGCCATGCTTGGTATGGGTGAAGGGTACATGATGGCCATGCTTGGTATGGGTGAAGGGAACATGATGGCCACACATGGTATGGGTGAAGGGAACATGATGGCCACACTTGGTATGAGTGAAGGGTCCATGATGGCCACGCTTGGTATGGGTGAAGGGAACATGATAGCCACGCTTGGTATGGGTGAAGGGAACATGATGGCCACACTTGGTATGGGTGATGGGAACATGATGGCCACACTTGGTATGGGTGAGGGTCCATTAAGGCCACGCTTGTTATGGGTGACTGGCATGCACAGCATGCACAGTAGGCGGCATTGTGAAGGACAAGTTGGCTGTGAGGGATTGTATGAGGTTCCCTGTGGGGAGTAAAGAGGTGCTACTCTGCCATAAAGGGTGTGAGATGTACAGTAAAGGGTTCTGCTTCCTTCCTCAACTGCTCCACTGAGATCCTGTGAAAGTCTTTGGATTAATCCAATGTTACTTCCACATCCTCACAGGGGGCAATGTGTAAATTATCGGTAAAGACTGCTTTTTTTCTCCCCTGTGGAATAATGTACTCGCCCACAAGTCTGTTGAGAACATTTAATGACTATAAATTAATACTTATACAAACACACTTTCAATTATGATTTTTATGCAGCTAATATATACCACGAGTAAACATTCAGAGTAAATACATTTGAATTTGAATTTTTATATTTAGGTTTTATTTCATTTTAATAATTTTGTTATAGTGCCCCTTTAAAGGGATCCTGAGCTCAGAACTTCCTCGCTGCTTATAAAGACAAGGAATAGCATAATAACCTTTAAAGGGATACTGTAGGGGGGTCAGGGGAAAATGAGTTGAACTTACCCGGGTCTTCTAACGGTCCCCCGCAGACATCCTGTGTTGGCGCAGCCACTCACCGATGCTCCGGCCCCGCCTCCAGTTCACTTCTGGAATTTCAGACTTTAAAGTCTGAAAACCACTGCGCCTGCGTTGCCGTGTCCTCGATCCCGCTGATGTCATCAAGAGCGCACAGCGCATCCCCAGTATGGTCTGTGTCTGCGCAGTACACTCCTGGTGACATCAGCGGGAGCGAGGACACAGGCGTGCAGGCGCAGTGGTTTTCTGACTTTAAAGTCAGAAATTCCAGAAGTGAACTGGAAGCGGGGCAGGAGCATCGGTGAGTGGCTGCGCCAACACAGGATGTCTGCGGGGGACCGTTAGAAGCCCCGGGTAAGTTCAGCTCATTTTCCCCCGACCCCTACAGTATCCCTTTAAAGATAAAAATTTCTTTGTTACAGCTGATACAAATCCAGCAATAAATCTGCAGAGTTTCTACTTCCTGCTTTCATGGAAGCAGACATATTGTTAACTTCCTGTGTTTACAAATTAAATCTCTGCCGTGGCAATCAGCTGGCACAGCTGACGGATCAAATTACAACTTGTGATTAGTCACAGATGAGGGGGAATTAGACAGGCTAAACTCTCTAAATAAATAATGGGTGCATTTCTCTGTTTTTTTTTTCTGTCCTGTGCAAGAGTTCAGGTCAACTTTAAGCAACTGACCTATTTTCCTGAATGTAATTGTTTCTAACCACTTTCATTTGTTTTTCCCTAAAAGACCTGATAAGTGAAACACGTAAATAGCATTGTTTACACAGTAAAAGAGGTATGTGTTGGTACAACAAGAAGCAATTTGTTTGTGTGAGAGAAAGTGATAGGTTGATTTCTATATTATTATCCACTTATTGGCCTTTTACCACATTTCTATCAAACCTTTTAAGTATTCAATAGACAAAAATTTTTCTAAAAGAACTCCCCCCCCCCCCTTGCCATTTTTTATTAAAAAACAAAAACAACAAACAACAAACAAACAAAAAAACTGAAACAGGTAGAGAGAAAATATATAGTAAGGTGCAGTACTTCGGCCAAGTACAGGTCCAAATATCAATTCATCCCGTGAAAGGGAGGTAAGCATTTTTAGCAGATAACAGAACCTACAACTATGAATACACAAAGGAAAGAGTGGCAATGAGATAACAAGAAATAAAAATAGAGTCATGAAATATTACAGGAAAAAAAGGCAGCAAGAGCAGTCTGCAGACAGTGCACCTGCATAAAATGCAGAGCCCAAGCTTAAAGAGCAGCAAAGAATACCTGCCCAGCCTATCTCTGACCAGGTCCCAGACTGCCAGGCCAAATGTCTCCAGCCAGAGACCCCAAACCATCTCGAATTTAGAATTTCTATGTTGATAGAGGAGCTTTTCTAATTTAAACTTGCCATTCACCACAGAGGTCCACATATCAAACGGGGATGTTCATCCTTCTAATGGAGTAGAAGTAGCTTCATCTGAAATAGGGCCATAGAGATTGCCAAATTAGTGAAGACATCCGCCTCTACATTATCTACTGCGGACAACAAACAGGAAAATACATCCCCTGGCAACCAACCTATTTTAGGTGATTATTTTGCTTTGAAAAGGCTGAATATTTTTTTTTTAAATTGGGTCTCAAAATGCAGCATAGTAAAAAAGAGATTATTATTATTATTATTATTTAGTATTTATATAGCGCCGACATATTATGCAGCGCTGTACAGTGTATATATATATATCTTGTCACTAACTGTCCCTTTAAAGGAGCTCACAATCTAATCCCTACCATTGCCATATGTCTATATTATGTAGTGTAAATACTGTAGTCTAGGGCCAATTTTTTGGAGGGAGCCAATTAACTTATCTGTATGTTTTTGGAATGTGGGAGGAAATCGGAGTGCCCGGAGGAAACCCACGCAGACACGGAGAGAACATACAAACTCTTTGCAGATAGTGCCCTGGCTGGGATTCGAACCGGGGACCCAGCGCTGCAAGGTGAGAGCGCTAACCACTACGCCACCGTGCTGCCCTTGGACTGGAACTGTTACCCAAGTTATCTTTTCTCCACTTATCTCACAGTGAGACCAATTCAAATAGCGCAGGCCGCTAGGAAACGACGAGTGAGTTTCAACAATATTAAAAACTTTTGCAGCTGATACCTTTTAAAGCTCAAATATTTTCTCATATTGAATGCTGGACCTATTGACATTTCATGGATACCTTCTTTAAAGGACCACTATTGCAAAAAGTTGTAAAATGTAACATACATGTAAACACAGGCAAATAAGAAGTAGGTTTCTTCCAGAGTAAAACGAGGCATAAATGATATTTCTCTTATGTTCCTGCTGCTTACAGTAGGTGGTAGAAATCCGACTACCTCTAGAACCGACAGGTTTTGAGCTAGTCCATCATGGGGGATTCTTTATGAAAACACACCTGAAAGCATTTATACAAAGATGCTGGCCTGCCTCTCTGCTCACTGCACATTTTTTTGGCAGTTGGATGGTGCAACTGCCTTACTAAGTGCTTTTGAAAATAAATAATACCCTGAGAATAACCCATGAGCAGATGGGCTAGTCCAAAACCTGTTGGTTCTGTCAAACTTTTACTACCTACTGCAAGTGACAGCAACATAGGAGAATAGTAATTTATGGCTCATTTTACTGTGGAAGACACATACTTTTTATTTGTATGTTTTACATGCATTTATAATTTAGAGATTTTCCCGATAGTGGCCCTTTAAGTGATGATTGATAGGAATGAAAGTGATGTGAAGTTGTGTTTGCACAGAAGGTTCATAGTGGCATATCAGATAGCTAGCACTAGCACGGGATCTGGGCCAGGACACTATCTGCATGGAGTTTTTATGTCCCTCTTGTGTTTGAGTGGGTTTCCTCTGAGGACTTCAGCCTCCCCCATCTCTAAAACATTCAGATTAGTTAAATGGCTTCTCTTTAACTTGGCCTTATGCTGGGAATACAGCATGAGTTTTTTTTGGCAGATAGATAATTTCCGACAGGTCCGATCTGATTTCAATCATTTTTCAGATTGATTTTCTTATAGAAGTGAGTGAAAATCGTTTGGAAAAACAATCGGAAAATCGAACAGAAAGTAAATCTGCCCAAAAAACTCATCATGTATTCGCAGCATTAGACTATGATGGACAGATGACTGAGGTACAGTATAGGCGTTAGATTAGATTCCGGTGGAAGATGTCAGTGAATATAAATACTACATTTTAAAAATAAAATAAAAATTGTGGAGCTAAAAGAGATTACTGAACAGATCTCATGGCTCTCAGAGGCCCATTTGCAATTAACTATTTCTCCTGCATTATCTCCTAGGAAATAATTTTCATATTCTCTTTAAAATAACTTTTAAGCATTTTACAATTGAAAAAGTATCTAAAAGCCGAAGCAGCTTTATGAAGCTGGGCGCCGTCATAGCAGCAATGCTATGATGCGCGCCCCGCACAGCGGTAATTCGGGGCTCCGACGGCTGCCAGACCCCGAATTACATCTCCCTCCAAGTTGTAACAACTCGGAGGGGGAATAGTATTTAATGCCACCTTGGATTTTAGTGGCAGCAGGGAGAGGGCCACCATGATCTCCCGTGACCCCTCTCACCCAGGCAGCCACTACTTCAAGCTCCTCCCATTGGGCCGACGTTACAGGACTATACCATCCAAAACCACCAGGCGGAAGAACACCTTCTTCCCCCAAGCTGTTCGGTTACTGAACTCCAACCTCCCCCTGTCTGGCCCGCATACCAGCGTGCTCTAGCTGGGTCGTCAGTCGGTCCCCGCCGCTGCCGCTACCTGCCTTGGTTCTAATCCAAAAATGGACTCGGGGCCATTACCAGCATCTTTATTATTTTACTGGTCTGTATTTGCACAGCGGTGAAATGGCCGATATGAACTGACTACTGCACTTCTAATTGTATGTGTTGTGCGTCTGTCTTATACTCTGTCTATGCCAGCCTTTCTCAACCTTTTTACCTTGGAGGAACCCTGTAAATAACTTTTGGATCTCAAGGAACCCCTGCAAACAATTTTTTTGGTCTCGAGGAACCCCTACATTTATTTTTCAGGAGGCATGGTCTTTAAATAGGTTAGGCTGCTAATTTCACTATCTCCTATTACTCTGCCACTCATTATACGATCTCCTGACCCTTGAATTTAGTGCTTCTTGTTACAGTACCCCCTATTATAATGTGCTCTATTATACTTCCCCCACAATGGGGTAAAATGCCAAGGAACCCCTGCAGAGTCCTCAAGGAACCCTGGGGTTCCAGGGAACACTGGTTGAGAAAGCCTGGTCTATGCCATGTGTACCACAAACAATTCCGATTACAGCTCTTGCTGTACTTGGCGAAATAAAAGTGATTCTGATTCATCTCCTCCCACGCCGAACTGAACGTCGCCGAGACAATATGTACTCCCCAAAAGCTGGCAAAAAGTACTATCAAAATTATTTTGAGTATGTTTTTGCTTGCTGGTGGTTTAAAGGGACACTTAAGCCAACTCGCGTTCCCGGCCTGTGGGCTCCTGTCGCCATAACCGGAAGTGGCTGCCGGCGGGGCCAGGAGCATCGGAGCGAGTCTACGTGGGCACCGGACAGCTGCAGGGGGCTGGTAGAAACCCCAGGTGAGTAAAACTCATTTTTTTCAGTTGGTTTAAGTGTCCCTTTAAAAGCATTTTATGACAAGGTGTGAAGATATCACCTAGGAGAAAACTCAAGAGAAAAAAAGAATTGCATATGGGCCCTAGTGCCTTATGGGAAAGGGTGTATCCCAGACTATCAGGGTACTGGATCTCATCTGGTTAGGTTCAGGAGGCATAATGGTCAAGTAACTGCTTTTTTATGAAAAACAAAAAAGATATCTTCAATTTTTTTTAATTAAACGGCACACTGGTGACTGCAGTCAAGAGAGGTGGGAAGCTGCGTACTAAGATGCTTATAATTCCTGGAATTTGGCTTTAGCTTCATTGCTCCTCATTGCAAACCCCTTTCTATTTGGGATTCCAGCAGCTGCTTCTTTGAATTGAGGGCATCCAGCTGAGATAGTCTCTGACTTACCACATTGTGACATATTTGTCTAGCAATGTGTTGTGGTGAAGAGCACGGCGTATGGCAGCTCAGGGAAGAGGCTTTCCGACTATTTATGTGGAAAGATTGACTTTGATCAGGTTGCATTATTTTCTGAAATGCCTACTGCCTACTGATGTAGGTTGCCTGATATCCAACAGGTTGACACATAGTGCTAGCACCATGGGCGTAATCACTAATCATCAGGCCCCTGCAAAAACAATAAAAAATTGATGAAACGCTACCAACATCCACACAACTTTCCTTGCCTTTCCTTGGTGACCCCCACTGTCTGTGGGCCCATCTGTGAGGGTTCATAATAACAAGTGTGGTCACCATGAGTTCCATACCTGTAGCAAGTGAAGCCACAACAACACCTGATCTGGAGAATGGACCCCTGTTTCAGCGGGAAAGGGGGTAAGGAGTTGCCCAACCCACCTATAGTAATACCCAAGGCTATCTCAAGTCCCACACAAAGATTAGAGTTCTGTCATCCAAAACAATCATTTGTGGTTATACCAGGTGGCAGACTAATGCCTGTGCGTGCATTCCCCATCTTCTGCACTCAGTCTTATTAAGGTGCCCATACACTCGTCAGATTGGCAGCAGATAGATAAGAAATGCATCTGATGATCTATCTGATGCGTTTTTAGAACATTTTTTACCAGGATAGAATTCCAATAGATTTCAGTTTAAAATCTATTGAAATTCGATCTGATGGCATTTTTTTGCCATCAGATTTCCATTAAAGCCAATGCAAACTGATAAGCAATCTCATCAGATCGACCTAAATTTTCCACCCTGCAAGTTCGATGGAAATCCATCGAAATCGATCGAAATCGGCCGTCGATCGGTCGATTGGCCAACCGATTTGCAATCGATCGATCGATCGATCGGGATCGATCGGTCGGCCAGAAAATCGGCTGAGTGTATAGGCTGCTTTACCTGGGGTAACAAAAATAAACTACAATTGTTTTTTCTTTTTTGAAGAATAGCTCTTGAATCCCCCAAAACAGATGCCTTACTGCTTCTATCACATTCTTCTCTCTATAGAAGAGAACATACTTCATAGTTGGACATGTACAAGGTTCACTGTGAAGAAAGTCATACTGTATTTTAATTGTTGGGGGTAAGACTCCATACCATGTACCCTTACAGTCAATAATGAGGACTTCCCAAGTCTTACCAGGTTCCTGAAATAAGCTAGACTTTCTAATATAGATAAAACTGATACCCAGGCAGTCCACCATGAGACTTTAATTCACTGCTGGTGTCTATCCAACTAACCAGGCATCACTGGAACATCAGTTCACGTGTCATCTCTTTCGCTGCTGGAGTAATGATACCCAGAGGGGGGCTTATATAGTTTCTTTAAAATTGTATAGAAATTACAGCACAACAGAATGTTACAAAGTAATAACTGGCTCTGAAGATGGACATCAGGCTATATACTGTGCACCAATAGTGCATGTTTTGTGGAAATTCAGAGGTAGTTAATCAGCTCTGCTGAGACACAAATTACCTCACCTGGTTTCCTGCAAAACATGTACTGTTGGCGGACCTTAAGGACAGAGTTGGGCAACTCTGCTCTAGTGAACCAATTTATCCTGCAAAAATGTTTTTACTGAACTACCTTGAGATCTGAATGCCTTTTTAGTGCTGCTGACTTTTATTAACTGTTTGATTTTTCAGTCCTTCTCAGATTGTAAAACTTGTTTTGTTTTTTTTACACCCTTGTATATTAGGCACAAATAATCATGTCCCAGAAGGCCAAGTGACCACCGAGTCACATGAGTTCAATGTACAATGGCCATGTCACAGGAGGCCAAGGTACCATGGCCATGTCACAGGAGGCCAAGGTACCATGGCCATGTCAC
Source organism: Hyperolius riggenbachi (assembly GCF_040937935.1). Taxonomy (NCBI): domain Eukaryota; kingdom Metazoa; phylum Chordata; class Amphibia; order Anura; family Hyperoliidae; genus Hyperolius; species Hyperolius riggenbachi. The sequence continues at coordinate 314,595,375 of NC_090651.1, forward strand.
AAGAAGCCAAGGTACCATGGCCATGTCACAGGAGACCACAGTACCATGGCCATGTCACAGGAGGCCACAGTACCATGGCCATGTCACAGGAGACCACAGTACCATGGTCATGTCACAGGAGGCCACGGTACCATGGCCATGTCACAGGAGACCACAGTACCATGGTCATGTCACAGGAGGCCAAGGTACCATGGCCATGTCACAGGAGGCCAAGGTACCATGGCCATGTCACAAGAAGCCAAGGTACCATGGCCATGTCACAGGAGACCACAGTACCATGGCCATGTCACAGGAGGCCACAGTATCATGGCCATGTCACAGGAGACCACAGTACCATGGTCATGTCACAGGAGGCCACGGTACCACGGCCATGTCACAGGAGACCACTGTACCATGGTCATGTCACAGGAGGCCACGGTACCATGGTCATGTCACAGGAGGCCAAGGTACCATGGCCATGTCACAAGAAGCCAAGGTACCATGGCCATGTCACAGGAGACCACAGTACCATGGTCATGTCACAGGAGGCCACGGTACCATGACCATGTCACAGGAGACCACAGTACCATGGTCATGTCACAGGAGGCCATGCTACCATGGCCATGTCACAGAAGGCCAAAGGACTTTCATAATCTCACAACTGGAAACAGTTCTTCATCAAGGGTTAATGCAACTAAAAATGAATCATAAGAGCACAAAGGAACTTTTCTAGGGAATATTCCTTTTATTCATCCAATAGTGACACCAGAATAAAGTGAAATTAATCTCTCATTCATGTAACAATAATGTGGGGTATCCAAGAGAGCAATAAAGCAGAGTATCCAGTAGAGCTACAGACTGCTATTTCGGGCACCACAGTACCCTTTTTCAAGCCAAAACATACGCATGTTTTGGCTGATGTATGGGTGTTGGATTAGGTTCACTGTATTCTAGTGTTGTTGGATGAATAAAAGAAATATTTCCTGGAAGATTTCCCATGTGCAGACTACAGCTACTTTTCAGGTTTTCCCCTACTTTGCGTCATGAGGGTTCTTCTTAGCCACAACACAATTTGGTTGTGTGCCTCTTACCCTGTAAGTTAGAAGGTAAGATCCTGGGCTTGCCTGAAAAGGTAAGTTTCAAGGCTGCTTATGAAGTTTCAAGGGGAGAGTGTCAAATATGACATGGAAGTGAATTCCAAAGGAGGGAAGAGAGTCCTGAGAATTCTGGTATATGAGAATGTGAAGATACTTGTGAATGATGGGAGCAGCCTTTGTAGAGAGCAAAGGTTGTCATGCAAACTGCTCTTAAGATGCTTATCAATGCTTATTAATACTGCTGTATTAATGTACATTTATGATTTTTTTGTGAACATATTTCTTAAGAATAACTATCATGATATTTATATGTCAGTTATACTTATCCTATGACTTTACTGCTTTGCAATTCATGGACCTAAGACAGGCATGTAAGGACTGAAGTCAGAATGTTGGGCTCCTCACCTGCATACCCGTTCTGAGCCAGCAAAGAAAACTTTGTACTGAGGCAGTCATTCTGGACCATACCGGCTGAGAAGCTAGCATGTGCCCCCCACATTTTTAAAGATCTGGCATGTAGGATATTTAAATGACAGTGACGACTGAGCACATTGTTCACCTCCTTACCCTGCCTGCCAGAAGCCACTCCCTCATGCATGGCACCTCCTCCATTCTGCATTGAACGGTACATGTTGCTCGGCTACAATCTGTATCACGTTTGAACCCCTAACTGATAGGCCCTAGTTGCTACAGGTGACAGTTATTGTGTATATGTAGGTCAGCTGGATGGAGTACCGGTAAGGCTGTTGCATTTGATGTAGGATTCGAGACCTTGACCAGGGTTTGAGTCCCGATTCGCCAGTATGTAAAACAGTAAGAAGTCTTTGGGTAAGGCTCCCTAATGATCCTGGTAGCATGTGGAGCGTGCCCTAAGTGACTGGAGCCCTGGAGTGCTTTGTGTCCTCCAGGAGAAAGTGCAATATAAATGTTTTGAGTCTCGTCTAGGCACCTTAAAGAAAACCTGAACTGAAGATTAAAAGTCAAAATAAGCATACGCAAGTCATACTTGCCTTCCATGTAGTCTACTCCTCAGTGTCTTTCTCCTGTCCCGCGTCCTGTTTGTTCACTGTGATCAAGTGAATTTTCCGTCCTCCATTTTGAAAATGGCCATTACCCATAACAACTTTCTGATCAGCACACAGTTAAACTGTAACATCGTCCACTTGAGCCATAGGGAAACATGGACATTACCAGGTACATCAGTTTTCCTCTCAGCTATAACTGACAGCAACTGATATTTTACTGACAGCAACTGATATATTTCAGATCTGACAAAATATTGTCAGAACTGGAAGGGATCACTGTCAGAAGAAAATGGTGAGCTTCTGAGAGGAACTGATGGCAAGGTAACTATGTAATGTTCATTTGAAGTTACCTCATGTGTTTATTTTAAATATTTTTACTCAGTACAGGTTCTCTTTAATACTGTAAACTTATTTATAATGCAGCAAGAAGTTTCTGCTTTACATTTCGTCCCGCATTGCATCCACCTATTTCGAAAAGTCTGGAGTCCTTTTTCTGAAAGAAGAAAATAATATGATGCACAGTTATTATTATTATTATTTATTTATAAAGCGCCAACATATTCCGTGGCGCTGTACAATGTAAGAAAACAAACAAGGGATACATAATGATACAGACAATGATATACATCAAATATGAACACTGATACAAGATACAGCACTGCTGATTACAATTTGATTTAACATGATGACTAAAATGTATAAATGTCTAACAGTGTGCAAGCAATTAAATTAATAACATTCCATGACACAAAAGGGTGAGAGCCCTGCCCTTGCGAGCTTACAATCTAAAGGAATGGGGTGGAAACAAGAGGTGGAGAAGTATACAGTATATGTACAGGCAGTGCGTAATTAGGTTATTTAGTGGGTGCATGGCCTAAGCTAGAGAATATGCTTGTTGGAAAAGGTGGGTTTTGAGGGAGCGTTTAAAGATTTCAAAGGTGGGAGAGTGGCGGATGTGTTGTGGAAGGGCATTCCAGAGGAGTGGTGAGGCATGTGAGAAGTCTTGTACACGTGAATGTGAGGAGGTAATTGTAGAAGAGGATAGAAGAAGCTCGTGTGCAGATCTGAGATTGCGGTTGGTATCTGGAGACTAGTGAGGAGATGTACAGGGGAGAGAGATTGTGGAGAGCTTTGTATGTTAGGGTTAAGAGTTTGAACTGAATCCTCTCATTAATTGGTAGCCAGTGAAGAGCTTGACAGAGAGGGTCAGCAGAGGAAGAACGAGAGGAGAGATGAATGAGTCGAGCAGCGGAGTTCAGTACAGAATTAAGCGGTGCTAGTCGGTTAGTTGGAAGTCCACCAAGAAATATATTGCAATAGTCCAATCAAGATATAATAAGAGCATGTACTAACATTTTGGCTGTGTCATGGGAGAGAAAAGGTCGGATACGTGCTATGTTTTTCAGTTGGAAATGGCAGGAGCTGGTTAGGGAGTTAATGTGAGGAGTAAATGAGAGAGAAGAATCAAATATTACCCCAAAGCACCGTGCTTTGGGAACTGATGTTATAGACGTGCTGTTAACATTTATTGTAATATCAGGCAAAGGGGTGAACAGGGATGGTGGAAAGACTATTAGTTCAGTTTAATTCATATTAAGTTTTAAGAAGCAAGAGGACATGAAAGAGGAAATAGCGGACAGGCAGTTGGGAACCCGTGTGAGGAGGGAGTTAAGGTCTGGGGCCGAGAGGTACAGTTGTGTATCATCTGCATATAGGTGGTATTGAAAACCAAATGAGCTGATTAAGTTACCAAGACCGTGCATGTAGATGGAGAAGAGGAGGGGACCGAGGACAGAGCCTTGAGGTACCCCTACAGACAGAGGATGTGAAGAGGAGGCCTGATCTGAATAAGAAACAGTGAAAGACCTTCCAGAGAGGTAGGAAGATATCCAGGAGAGAGCGAGGTCCTTTATTCCTATAGATGAAAGGATCTGTAGGAGTAGAGTGTGGTCGACAGTGTCGAATGCTGATGACAGATCTAGAAGGATGAGTATGGAATAATAGCCTTTGGATTTAGCTGCGAGGAGATCATTAGCTACTTTGGTGAGGGCTGTTTCTGTGGAGTGGTTTGGCCGGAAGCCTTACTTAAACTGATCAAGCAAGGAATTTGCAGATAAATAATGACTTAGTTCAGCATGAATGTGGCGTTCAAGTAATTTAGATGCAAATGGGAGAAGTGACACTGGGCGGTAGTTAGCAAGTTCGGTGGGGTCTGGAGATGTTTTTTTAAGTAGTGGTGTTACAACAGCCCTCTTGAGTGAGGATGGAAAAATTCCAGTGGAGAGGTATAGGTTAAACAGCAATGTTAGGGCAGGGATGAGGGATGTGGATAGTTATGTTCCCTGGCATGATTGGCTGAATGGCATCACACGATGCTGAAAAATTAATCTGCTTGACCAATGAGAGAGTGGCAATACTGTATATCCTGTCCTAGAAATTGACCAAAGGTTAGTCCCTTAAATCAGACTTGAACTTTTTTGAAAAGTTTTAATAATATTTGCAGTGTAACAAGTGGTGAAGCTGTTTAGAAATGTAGTACTGCACTAGAGAGGCACCTCATCACCTCAGTATGCTGTATAGGGCTTTTAGTAGTCAATGCCCATCTAGACCCAAAATTGAACAAGGCTAATTCTAAAAACAATCATGTTAGTTAATGTGGGGTATATTAGCTGTTGTTCCTCCTACTTTGGGTGTCATGTGGTTACTACTGATTGACCAACCCAGCAGCTGAATCCACAAAGGAGAGAGTGCAAGCTGCACTGCAATGGGAAACATGTTTCACCTATCAAACAGGTATTATTATTATTTATTGGATTTATATAGCGCCAACATATTAGGCAGCACTGTACAATACATAAGCGTGTTAAAGTGTAACCAAGAGCCCCTGTCACTACAGCCCCTCTGTATGTATATATTTCTTGTGGAGATTGGGGATCTCCATTGCTGCGTGCGTGCTTTGCAAAAATATTGCATTAAATTTGGTTTGTGCTGCTCACCCCTTGGTATTTGTTTATAAGTTTCCCCTGTGAGCCTGCATAGCCACGCCCACCTCTAGCACAGTTAAGCATATAAATGAGTGGATTGCATATGTTCAGAGAGTTCATTTGGTAGTTATTTAGTTGACTCTTGGGTTTTTAGATTAGTTCCCACTAGACTGCTGATAAAAAAGAAACTAGCATTGCATGGTTAGAGTAGGACTCACCAGATTGGGGACACTTTGGCGCAGTTGGTGAGCTTAAGCATGTTAAAGTGTAACCAAGAGCTCCTGTCACTGTTTTCCTGTTGTGTGCTGCAGCCCCTCTGTATTTGTACAATACATAAGATTACAGACAATGATAACAGGAGTGACCGACATCACAATGAAGGTAATAAGCAATAAGATGCAACAACACATTACAGGTAATAGGCAACAAGATACACAACACAATACAGGTAACATTTTCACATTATTCATTATGGGTAGAGTGTACAATCAAGTATGATACACAAGGAGAGAGGTCCCTGCCAAAGGCTTACAATCTAGAGGGAGAGGGTGAACAAAAGGAGGGGGGTTGCATTGAGAGGTTCAGGGCAGAGAGAGTTAAGGCAGCATTGAAGTGGAGGCCATCTTGAAGAGGTTAGTTTTGAGCACTTGTTTGAAGGTGTTGAAGGAGAGGCGAAGCCTGATTAGCAGTAGGAGAGAGTTCCACAGGATGGGGCAGCTCTAGTGAAGTCTTGTAATTGAGCATGGAAGTGCGAGATGCGTAGGGTGGTTAGGAGGTGGTTGCTTGAGGAGCTAATTCTGTCCAGTGCTTTGCTTCTGTACACAGCAGTCTAATATCATCCTGATTGCTGTTAGAATTTGCCACGTTCAATGTTGGGTTTGAAGTTGGAGGATGAGACTGTTAGCTAGGTCTCCTTCAAAGTTCAGAAATGACTTGTATTTGTATTATGACTGGTTTGCTTTAAGATCCATGCCACCAATACATAATCTTTGTTTCTTTTTTTCCATCTGGTTGAGAAGCTGGTTCTTCCGGGACGACTGATAAAATAAAATAGCTGCCAATGACACTGCCACCAAGATGCCAACAATAATCATCCGTCTGGTTAGGCCTGGGCTTTGGAGACGGAAGTAGTTATGAATCTGATGTTTTTACTGGTAAGCAGCAGTAAGAGGAATGTTTATTTTCAATGTTATTCTAATGATCATAACCTTTACTTAATGAATATTATTTGCGGAAAATTGTGTTGATCCGTACAGATTACGTAATAAAAAGAACCTCATGAATTGATGCTTAGTATAGAGATGACCAGTATAAGATCCAAGACAACTAGACTGCAAAGAGAAAGGTCAGCTTTCTACATGTACGGGAGGCTAACAAAAGCAATGTATGAATCAGTGTCTGGCACATCTATAACTTATCTCTGTGCCGCAGACAAGAAGTGATGTCTACCGACAGTCAGACTTCAAATGTCAATAAAGTTAAATAAAGAGAGCCTTGCATACTGCGATGTCATAGTAATGGCAATGTTTAATTGCTTGCTGACCACGTCACACCGATGGCCGTGGCCGCGGCGGCAGCCCCATGACCGCTTAACGCCGATCTGTGTAAAGTCCTGGAGCAGCACTTTGCAGGAGATCGCGCGCATCTCCTACTTGGGGGGCGGGGTGAAGCAATGCCAAAGTCTCCGCGGGCCTGTGTAAAATCGCCGTTTGGGAGATCGCCTTCTATTTACATGTACAGCAATGCCATCAGCAGCAGCGCTGTACTGGGGACAGCCGTGTGACACGGCTATCCCCCTGGGAGACCTGAAGGTGATCGGCTGTCATAGGCTGAAGCCTATGACAGCTGATCACAGTGATTGGCTAGCGGGGGGAGGGAGGGTCCACAATAAAAATAATGAAAAAAGTACAATTTATTAAAAAATAAATAAAACAAATATTTACATAAAAAAATAAACACAAGGGGGGGGGGGCGATCAGACCCCACCAACAGAGAGCTCTGTTGGTGGGGAGAAAAGGGGATTGGAATCCCTTGTGTGCTGTGTTGTGCGGCCCTGCAGCTTGGCCTTAAAGCTGCAGTGGCCCATTTTACATAAAATGGCCTGGTCACTAGGGAGGGTGTAACACTGCAGTCCTCAAGAGGTTAAAGCTATGCCTTTTAAACTTTGTACACACACTAGATGCTGACGCACGCAGTCAGGGTCGTCTGAGAATCTAGCATGTGTACAGGTATCCCGTATGTCTTCTGAAGTCACTTAAAGCGGACCTAAACCCAGGACTTCCTCTCTGCTCTAAAAGATAAGCAACAGCATAATAACCTTTACAGAAAAACGTTTCCTTGTTACAGCTTACAGGTGCTGCAGTGGAGTTACTTCCTGCTTTGCTGGGAGCACAGAAAGAGTTAAACGCCTGCATTTACATACTGTATAGCCTGTCTGAATGGCACATGGCACAGATCAGAAAGATGATAGCTTAAATTACAGTGGCTCATTACTAGCAGATACAGGAGAATTAGTCTGTTATCTCTAAAGACAAACAGGGTGGGTTTCTCTGTGTTTCTCTTCTCTCCTGTGGAAGTGTCCGACATGCCAGATGTTTAAGCAACAATCGGCAGCCAAGTCTATTTTTTTCTTCCTTACCCCTCCCACTGGAAGCCATTCCATCCTGCCCCACGTGTGGTCCCCGCTTCTTGTCCCCATAGCAACAGATGCATCACTATTCTGTAGCAGAGCGAGGTGTTTAGGTGTTTGTATAGCCCGCACCTGCTGAACTGTCGCCCCAGGGATTGAGTCCTGATCCCTTTTGGGCAACAAGCATTATGCGCGTGTATGCACCTTAAGGGCCTGTTTCCACTAGACGCGTTGCTATGCGGAAACCGCTCTGCATCTCAACGCAAGGAAACTGCAACCAATTCATGTTGATGGAGTAGTTTCCATTGACGCAAAGTTACCTACGCGATCCTGCGCGATGCAACGCGGGGGAAATTATGGATAGCATGCTGCAGTTTTCAGCAGCATGCATCCGAGTCCTCATAGCTGCTGACGGGAAGCTGCATGACGCAGCATCCGGTTGTATGGAAGATAACCGGAAGTACGTGCGGAGGGATGCGAGGCAATGCAGCGATCGCCTAGTATCCACAACGCCAATGGAAATGGGCCCTAAAGCTAAACCTACATTCACACTTGCTGGAAAATCCTGCCTGGTTTTCCCAATTGTTCCTTATCACCACAGAAGCCTTTAAGCTGGCCATACACTGGCCCGATTTGCCGCCGTTTCGACAGCAGATTCGATCACTGGGGTCGAATCTGCTGCCAATCGTTCGCGCTACACGCCGAATTTCGATCCATTTCGTCCGATCCCGTCGATCGCTCCGTGCGGAAAATTACCGTCGATCGCCCGCGGGTAGGGAGCGCGTCGCTAGCGGCGTTCGAGTGCCCGATGACCGAGGCAATAGAGCCCGCATACATTACCTGCTCCACCGGCGCGAGTCCTCCCGGTCACCGCTGCTCCGTCTCCGCTCTGGTCTCCAGCATGCTTCAGTTCCTCCTGCCCGGCAGGAAGTTTAAACAGTAGAGGGCGCTCTACTGTTTAAACTTCCTGCCGGGCAGGAAGAAGTAAAGCATGCTGGACCTGGAGACCAGAGTGGAGAAGACAGCGGAGACCTGGGGACTCGCGCCGGCGGAGCAGGTAATGTATGCGGCGGGTGGAGGGGAGCGGCAGCAGCACCACCACCACCACCACAACAGATTGTGAACGGTTTGAGGCTGAAATCGGTTCACAATCTGTTTGCAGTAAAGGTAGCCGTACGATCCCTCTCTGATCAGATTCGATCAGAGAGGGATCTATCTGTTGGTCGAATCTGATGGCAAATCGACCAGTGTATGGCTACCTTTAGTTCACTTCCACTCATCCTCACCCCACCCCACGCAGATCGGCTAAGCGTGGACATCTTGTTGGCATAGCTATCAGTCCAAAACTGCAGGCCAAAACAATATGTTTCAGGTTACAATGGTTCAATGTATATACGTCCTTTAAAGCAGCAGGGACAGCCATACTATCACAGGAAAAAAACACATCTATAAGTAGATAAATACTTGTTCCACTTACATAACGTATGTATTGTACTGTCGAGGTTTTGATTTCGGTGTATTTTATATAGTAAATAAAGAGAAACTGTTCCAGGCATTTTCCCTCTATACTGCCTCTAAATGAAGCCAATCCTGATGTAATTTGCTCTCTTACTCTTTTTTTCTCCTAGAAACTGCACTGTCATATCTAGCTTGCTTTGTAAACAAATGTGAGCATAGCATAGATTGTATTGCAGCAGCTTTGGCAGAGGGGTGAGGTGTATTTCCCTTCTCAGCCTCGTGTCACACTGAACTGCCCTCAGACAATCAGTGAGGAGCAGGAATTTTGGAAGGGAGATATCAAGCTTCCCTCTCCCCAGCAATGTACCAGAATAGAGCCAGGCTGACTGAGATAAGATTCATTTCAGCAGAAACATTTATGATTATTTTGGAATGCTTGCCATGCAGACTGCATGTAGACTACATAATCAACACAGAGCAGTGGGTAAATGGAATTTGATTTTGTGGCTGACTGTCCTGCTTTAACCTTCCCATTTGGCACTGATACCCCTAGTAACCTCAACTCCTAAAGCTAGCTGTCTGGGGGTAGCTCTGGACTCACAGTGCATCTGGTACAATACCCACTCCAACTGTTGCATCATAGTGTGGGCAGAGTCTTGGTTATGAGGAACCAAAAACACACATATTTTTATAGTGCGCTTGAAGAAGTAAAAAAAAAAAAACCCTTTGGAGTGAGGCCTGGTTCACACTGAAAGAGCTTTTTTAGCGCTAGTGATTTAAAAAGCTCTTGCTAATGCAATGTTATGGGGATTTTTTATAAAATCACATCGCTCAAGAACACACCCATAGCATTACATTAGAGCCTTTAAAATCACAAGCTCTTAGAAAAAGCTCTTGCAGTGTGAACCAGACCTTACAGAGACGCTTTTAACACCTACTTGATAAATGAGGTGTTAATGTTTTACTTGGTAAATCCAAATGAGTCAAACAGATCTTTTATAAGAAGTACAAAGGCAGTCTGTGGTTACAGTGGCCCACCACACCTGCTTTATTCCATGTGACATGCAAATCATTTCAATTTAAATGTAGATGGCTGTTCAAGTTGTTCCCAGCTTCATTCTGGGGAAAAGAAACACTTTGATCAGCTGGTTTGTGTTACTAGGTTAGCATATACCAATGATCTACAAAGGGAGTCTATTAGAGATCAAATATACAAAACTAACAAAGGTTTTGTTGACTGTAAAGGTGCTCTTAAGTAGACATCAGAAGGTGGTGGATCCTGTAGGAAAGAGCTGACCACCCTGAGGTCACTCTCTGTTTTGATAGCTCCTTTCTAGGTAGAGGTAAGGAGGAGCAGGAGAAGTTAGCAACAAACACCATAGAAACCACATAACACCAGGGGGGTGGGGCAATATCAAGAATAGTTAGATGACATTTTTTAACTTGTATGGAAAGATTAAAGGTAGCCAAACACTACTCAAATCGGATAAAAATCGATGCCGCCAAGAGCTTGCCCGATCGACAATGTGACCAATTTTGGGTCGAAATTGGTCACTTGTATCAATCAAACATGCTTCAAGATGTCGGGCCGTGTTCGATCGGGTGCACGCCAGTGATGGCTTGTGATATCGGGATGAGCGATTAACGCGATGAAACCCTCGCGGGTGCCCCCCCCCCCCTGTGTGTATACAGTATGGGTTCCCCTTGTGTGCGTATTTATATATTACCTGTCCTATGTCCCCTGTCCTACCGGTGCCCATCTGTCTTCAGAATCCCACTCCTCCATTTGCATTATACACGCTGCCGCCCATGGCATGTGTGTGATGTGCTATATGCCGGCGGTGTGAATAGCACAAATGGAGGAGCGGGAATTCGAAGATGGATGGGCATTACGCGGTGGGAGATATTGGATAGGTAAGGTGAATATACACAAGGGGGGGGGGGACACATTTATACGCTAGGGGGGAAGTGGCAGATGCGGCCGATTCCTGAGAGATTTGATGCTGAAATTGATTGGGAATCGGCCTGTGGTGTATGGGCAGTCAACGGATCTCTCTCTAATCAGATTCGATCAGAGAAAGATCTGTCTCTTGGTCAAATCTGACCACCATCGCTAGATCTATGGGCACCTTTTATCCATTCATAGCTCTTGTCTATTGACTGTTTACTAAACCCAAGCACAGCAGACCATTGCCTGCTCTGAATGTTTGGGCCAGATCAGCTGTCATCTCATGTCCATGCCTATCTTACAGGTCCACTATTTCAAAAAAATTGTAAGTATAAAATGCTTACATTTAAAATGTACAAACCCAGAGTTAAATGCACTATAAATTATCTTTTTCCTACGTTGCAGAATCTGATAAATTGTTGATGGCGGCACAGATTTTCATCCGATTTGATTATAATAATCGAATTAGATGGCTGATCAGCCACTAAATTGCCTGATGTATGGCTTCCTTTAAAGGAATCATCAGGCAAAAAATAAAAAATCAGCGTTACTCACCTGGGGCTTTCTCCAGCCCCTTGCAGCCGACTGTCCCACACTGACCGCTGAGCTCTCCACCGCCGGCCCGGGCTCCCCGCACGGTGCAGAGGACGACCTCGAGGTCGTCCTTACTGCGCCTGCATGAAGCACCAATGTCAATCATGGCCACATTGTCCGTAGTGCACTGCGCAGGCACAGTTCTTATTTTTAGTAGTATATTATTTTTTGCCTGATGATTCCTTTAAAGAGACTCTGTAACAAAAATTGCATCCTGTTTTTTATCATCCTACAAGTTCCAAAAGCTATTCTAATGTGTTCTGGCTTACTGCAGCACGTTCTACTATCACCATCTCTGTAATAAATCAACTTATCTCTCTCTTTTCAGACTTGTCAGCCTGTGTCTGGAAGGCTGCCAAGTTCTTCAGTGTTGTGGTTCTGTGATGCATCTCCCCCCTCCAGGCCCCTCTCTGCACACTGCCTGTGTATTATTTAGATTAGGACAGCTTCTCTCTTCTATCTTATCTTTTACAAACTGGATAAATCCTCATCTAAGCTGGCTGGGCTTTCACATACTGAGGAATTACATACAGGCAGAGCTGTCTGCACTCTGCAGGAAGAAACAGCCTGACACTTCGGTGGATGATAGCTGCAGAGGGAAAGAAACACACAAATGATCTCTTGAGATTCAAAAGGAAGGCTGTATACAGCCTGCTTGTGTATGAATGTATTTTCTATGTGTGGACATACTGTACATCAACCTACTTCCTGTTTTGGTGGCCATTTTGTTTGTTTATAAACAAACTTTTTTAAACTGTTTTTAACCACTTTTAATGCGGCGAGGAGCGGCGCAATTGTGACAGAGGGTAATAGGAGATGTCCCCTAACGCACTGGTATGTTTACTTTTGTGCGATTTTAACAATACAGATTCTCTTTAAAGCAGACCCAAACCAAACATTTTTTTAAATTAAAAGTATTTAGTTGCACCACTCTGACACATACAAAGATAAATAAACACTCCTTCAAACCAATGATCATTTCAGTGCCTGATTTTCCCCCTTCTCTTTTCATAGCTAGGGTTATACTGGGGGCAGCCATTAACAATTCCTCCATTGCCGGACACCATCTACTCCACTAGTTTGCCGGAAAAATCCCGGCAATTTGAAAGGAACGGAGGGGTTCCTCCAATAAATGTAAAATATTTTATATTTGTCATCATGCAGCTGAAAAAAGGCTGTTATTTATTATTATTATTTAGAAAATAGATTTTATTTCTGAAATCTTGTATTTTTAATTTGGGTCCACTTTAAGGATTAGTCAAGGTTTCATCAGAAATCTTGTCTAATATTATTCAGACAGCAGCTGTTGCTAACTTTGTCCTACATGACACAGTACAAAGCTAAGGGATTATTATTATTATTTAGTATTTATATAGCGCCGACATATTACGCAGCGCTGTACAGTGTATATATATATATATATATATCTTGTCACTAACTGTCCCTCAAAGGAGCTCACAATCTAATCCCTACCATTGCCATGTGTCTATATTATTTTAGTGTAAGTACTGTAGTCTAGGGCCAATTTAGGGGGAGCCAATTAACGTATCCGTATATTTTTGGAATGTGGGAGGAAACCAGAGTGCCCGGAGGAAACCCACGTAGACACGGAGAGAACATACAAACTCTTTGCAGATAGTGCCCTGGCTGGGATTCGAACCAGGGACCCAGCGCTGCAAGGCAAGAGAGCTAACCACTACGCCACCATGCTGCCCATGACACTCATCACTTGCCATGATTCTTGCTTGAAAATGCACCAAATGCAGGGCCGCCTTCAGGGCATCACAAGTGGGACTGCAGTATGGGGCCCGGCAAACAAATGCCTTGTACATGATTCACAAAATGTACAGATTGTCAGTTAGCGTGGCTGCATTTGCCTCGACCGATTTTGCATTGTGATTTTTGTGATTTTTCCATGCTTTTGCTTTGCTATTCTCATTTCAGTGAATAAGAATGACGCAATCACTGATAAAATGCTGCATGCAGCGCGTTTCCGATTTTCATGTTACTCAACCACTGCAGTGAGAGTAATCCCATAAGATTACATGTGTCACAGCGCTTTGCTGATCTCCAGCAACCACCTTAAATATAGGGAGGTCACCTTATATATAGGGGGGAGGGGAGTGATGGGGGCCCAGTAGGTTTTCCCAGTATGGGGCCTAGAAATTTATGATTGCAGTCCTGACCAAATGACTGCCTTGGCAAGAGATCAGGGGTGTAACAATAGCCCCTGCAGGAGATGCAGGCGCAGGGGGGCCCTTACGGGGAGAAGCCTGAAGAGGCCTCTGTCTCTGGGGCCCTCCAAGGCTATGTTTAGGGGCAAGAGGGGGCACAGCACAGTTAGGGGGAGCAGTAGGGATAAACTATGGTGGGGAGGGGGGAGCCGGGCTACCATCAGCATCCCCCCCCCCCTCCAGTCACGACAGCTTGGGGGCCCCATCCAAAGATTTGCAGGGTGGCCCTGTGATTTCTAGTTATGCCCCTGCCAAAGATGGATTAAAATGTAATGGGGCACTAGGCAAGGTAGTAGATTTGCCCCCCCCCCCCTGTAGTCTTTTGGGTAAGATGAAGTAGAGAGAGGTCAGAGATGGTGGCTGGTGGGCCCCTTGACACCCGCAAGGCCCCAGACACCTGCCTAGGTTGCCTGGTGGATGATCCTGCTCTAGTCTTGGCCACTGTGTGTTCAAGGCCTTAATCTCTAAAGACCAGCTATGACTGCTCTCCTGTCAGTCCAAGCTATCCAAGCACTCTATACCCTTGTCTCTGTTTTCAACACGTGTTTGTGAATGCAGCTAGATTTAAAAAAAAAAAAACAAGTAAGTTAGAGTAGGAAGGTAGATTTTTTTTTCTTCCCTTATAATCCCTTTAGCAGTTCAAACTTTCCTTGTGGTTCAGCCTCCCCTCCCCTAGCCTATTTATTCCTTTCTCACTTCAAACAACCCACTCTGTCTCATTGTTTGCACCTTAGAGGGTTTTCTTTTTTGCCTTCATATCACACTGTTTTTTGTTGACAAAGCTTTCTCCTCTCAGGGGGGGATGGAAGAGGAAAAGCAATTGGTGAAAGAGATTTGGAAGGTTTCTCTTTATCCTCAGATCACAGCCCTCCCCCTCATCTTCCCCATTCCTGCATATGTATATCACCTCATCTCTTTGTCACTAATTTTAGGTCACATTACACCCTCACTGTATGAGCTATCAGCATGGAGGACTTGCCAGTGATACGTGACACTGTGGCTGCTGCCTGCCACCCAAGGCTATCCCACAATTTGAATTCCACAATGAAAGGCCTACTCAATCATGTACCATGAATCTTGAAAACATTTCCATGTCCATCAGGGGTAACTAAACCGTTTGTAACTGTTTACTTTACAGCAGCACATAAAAGAAAAGAAAAAAGGAAAAGGTGAAACAAAAACAGAATTCAAAGAAAGAGACAAAGTGTCGCCAAATAAATAAATATTGCTGTTCTAGTTTAGCAAAATGGTTTACAAGTGTTTGACATTTGACAGCCAAAACTACTGCTTGTGAGTGATATGGATCATACACATGAGCCACAGCGGTGGCTCGAGCCATAAAAAAAAAAAAAAGCAGCGACAGCTCGTCGCCAGGTCCCTCTGTGCAACAGCCGTACACACGGCGGGCGCACAGAGGGACACAGTTTCGGCGGAAGCTGCCACGAAGGTTCCTCCCCCCCCGCCGGAAGCTCCATACATTGTGTGTCGCTAGTCCGCATACACACGGCGGACTAGCGACAGTTGCGCCGTTGTTACGGTAACAGCTGTTGCCGGCGACAGCAGCGACTAGCGACGGTTCGGGGTGCGCGCCTCATACACATGGGCGACCTGTCGCCGCAACACGCGCGTGCCACATGGTTGAGGCGACAGTTGTAGCACGTGTGTATGAGGCTTTACAGCGGAAAGTCTGATGTACAGTCATTGTGTGGTGTGGCTGGATGGTGGCTGGATGGTGTAATGGTTAAGGGCTCTGCCTCTGACATGGTCGACCAGGGTTCGAATTTCGGCTCTGCCTGTTCAGTAAGCCAGCACCTATTCAGTAGGAGACCTTTGGCAAGTCTCCCTAACACTGCTACTGCCTATAGAGCGCGCCCTAGTGGCTGCTGCTCTGGCGCTTTAAGTCCGCCAGGAGAAAAGCGCGATATAAATGTTATTTGTCTTGTCTTGTCTTGGTGTTGAGGAGTGGAACCGAAACAGACCCAAGCAGAGTACAGATCTCATGGATCCAGGTCTGGAGCATATTATTCACATACATGATTGTATGCACTATGGAAGATGTCCATTATAGAAATACTAAATAATATTAATAATAATTATAATACTTGGTGTCTGGCTTGACTAGTGGCTGGATAGTGTACTGGTCAAGGGCTCTGCCTCTGACACAGGTAACCTGGGTTTGAATCTCAGCTCTGCTTCAGTGGTAGGCAGAAATTTTGCATCGAAATTTGCAATTATGCATCGTAATCGTAATGTGAAATTTCGGGGAAAATCGTAATTAATTTCGTATGTAATAGTAATATTTCATAATTTTGCTAAATTTTGCATAATTTTGTGCCGACTTTAGTGGTTAATAGCAAAGACCCCATAAATGCTATTGACACCAAAATTGCTACATATTTTAAGGAGAATGGTGGGTATAACTCAGAAAAATAATTTTTCAAAAAGACTGTAGTTTTTGAGAACATTGATTTTAAAAATGCAAAGAAAAATGATTTTTAAATTGTCATTTTTCTGAGTTTAAAAAACATTTTTTCTTTGCATTTTTAAAATCGATTTTCTCAAAAACTACAAGATCTTTTTGGAAAATTCTTTTTTTTACTTTTACCCACTATTTTCCTTAACATATATAGCAATATTGGTGTCAATAGCATGTATGGGGTCTTTGCTATTCACTACCAAAGTCGGCATGAAATTACGCAAAAATTACGCTAAATTTTATACGAAATTACAGATGACTACACAAAATCAGTTAAATGTACAAATCGTAATTACGTATAGGCGAAATTGCAAAAATGTATGCGAAAATCATCCGAGTTGTCATCCATAAGGGCCCATTCAAACTGGGGATCACAAAATTGCTAGTGTTTTGCGGCAGGGATTTTTTTGCGTTTTCGGTGTATTTTTTATTGAACAATTTCATGATTTTAGAGCGATCGCGATCTTTTTTTTTTTTTTTTAAACATTGCAGTCTTGATCGTTCTAAAATCACAAAAAAAGCCCTGCATGCACCGCGTTTGTGTTGGCTTCGAATCGCAAATCGCCGTCGATCGCTGCAGTGAGATCCCTGCTATATACTTTTAATTAGACTAGCACTTTTGAAAGTGCTTGTGATCCCCGACGATTCGGTGATTGGCAGTAAACACCCGCAAATCGCACCAGTGTGAATGAGCCCTAATGGTGGCCATACATCTATCAATTTTGCAACCCGATCGACCATCCAATTCAATCATTTTATCGAATTGGATGAAAATTGTTCCCGCAACAAGCAATCGGTGGAATGCATAGACCGAGCAAGCTTGAAAATCTCAGGCCGACAAGGTTACTGTCCGATACTGTGACAATCTTCAAACAAGGTTGATTGGGTGCATGGCGGTTATGGTGTGCGATACTGTGACAATCTTCAAACGCGACAGAACCTCCGCCGCTGTCCACCCAAATGTTAATATGCCCTCTCAGTGCCCATGCATTATAATCTCACCTGTCCCGACTGCCGCAAGCGTCCAGCTGCTCCTGCTGTCCCATTCGCGTTACTGCGTATAGCACGTGGCGCGTGTGTGAGATTTTAATGCATAGGCACCGGGGGGCACATGAATATTTGGGGGGACAGAGGTGGAGACGGCGCAGGTGATGTCATGACGCCCATTCCCGAGATATTTAATGCTGAAATTGAATCGGCCTGCGGTGTATGGCCAGCCAACAGATCTTTCTCTGATCAGATTCGATTGGAGAGAGATCTGTCTCTTGGTCGATCTGCCCATACATCGCTAATGATACAACCCCGCAGTCAATCAATAGTTTGTTGGGGGTACACACACTCCACAGGCAAAGCCAGTCATTCACTGCAATTCCTGATATTTCACTGAATTTATTTTTTTCCGTTATAAATAAGAGGCTTTAATTCTTCACATTTGTACATATTTTGACTTTAGTGCTCTTACGTTAAAGGGCCACTATCACCACAAATAGTAAAATCTATAATACATACTTATATAGTACATTTCTCTTAAACTGCACTATAAATTAATTTCTCCTATGTTGCAGTCGCTTACAGTAAACAGTAAAAATCTGACAGATCTGACAGGTTTTGGACTAGTCCATCTCCTCATGGGGAATTCTCAGTATTCCCCTTGTTCTTTACAAAAGTAGTCCCTGAAAAGGGTCTATACAGAGATGCCAGTCGGACTACCTACTGGCTTGCAAACCCCGAGAATCCCCCATGAGGACTGTTCTAAAACCAGTAAGATCTGTCAGACTTTTACCACCTACTGTATAAATGCAGATATCAAACCAACAAACATTGATTCCGATGATACCTTTAATGACTAACTGTACATGGTTTATTGCACGCTTTCAAAACGTTAAGTTTCTTCTTCAGGCATTATACAGAACTGGATCAGCACCACACAGTTCCATGCTGAAATCGATAGGCAATTGGCCTGCGGTGTATGGGCAGAGTGATTTACATTCTGAAATGTATCACTGATGTATCACATTTTTAGTTCTGCCAGGTGATCTGTATGGAATGTTTGTTACTGAGAGCTCTATGCACAGAGGGAGACATTGCTTGCTTGGCGGTTGGAAAAAGCTGTTATTTCTCACTGCAATGAGGTGCACAGACAGCAAACTGTCAGAACCATGATCATGACCTCACACTGTGGGAGGGGTTTCACTACAATATCAGCCATACAGATCCCCCTGATAATCTATTTGAGAAAAGGTAAAGTTTTCTTATGGGAAAGGGGGTAAAGTACTCTTTAAGTCAGTTACTAACCTACACAGTGTACATACATTTTAACTATATATATATATATATATATATATATATATATATATATATATATATATATATATATATATATATATATATATGCCCCTTTAGACTTCGTCTTAGCTCCAGGGGCGTAGATATATGTGCCTCACCGTTGCAAGTACTCCTGCACAGTCCCGCACGCACTCACGTCGCCGATAACTGAATGGGAACGTATATTCCCATTCACTGATCAAAAAGCCTGTGATCAATGGTTATTGACAAAATGAAAGTAAAACCACAAACATGGGGCTTGATTCACTAAACCGTGATAACTCAAATGTCACACCTTAATATCACACGTTATCAAAGTTATCACACGTTATAAACGTTAACACGACTTATCAGAGTAGCATAGCAAGCACTACGAACCTGCAGGGGCTCAGGACAGGACGAGTGCCATTGCCAATTAGCAGGCATAAGTTCATAGCGCTCGCTATGCTACACTGATAAAGCGTGTTAACTTTGATAACGTGTGATAACTTTTGATAACGTGTGATATCTTTGATAAGGTGTGATATTTATTTTATCACGGATTAGTGAATCAAGCCCAAAGCATTTACAGTGTACTGTTCACAGTACAAAGGAACATATAGTGAGGGGACATCTAGTGGCAAAATAGTAAAATTACACTTACATACATCAAATTAAATAAAAATAAATAAAATAACCCATAAATAAACCCCTTACCCCTTACCAAAATAAAACACTTGTAATAATAAAAAGTGACATTTAAAATACATAAATAGTTACCTAAGGGACTCAACTTTTTAAATATGTATGTCTTATTGTTCCCGTTATAATGCATATAGATTAATATAAAAATAAATAATTCTTAGCAAAAAGTACCATCCAAAGAAAGCCTAATTGGTGACGAAAAAAAACCAAGATATGGATTATTGCAGTGTGATAAGTAATTATAAAGTTATTAGCAAATGAATGGGAGGAGTGCTGAAATGTGAAAATGGCTCTGGTCCTTAAAGGACTTCCGAGGCCAAATGTTCCCCCCAAAAATAAAAAAAGTTAGATACCTGTATAACTTTGGTGGACACGGAGGACGCCGTCCGCGCCCTCCCGCCGGGTGCCCGCCTCTCAAAATCCCCCCGAATGGCTCACGACCCCACGGCCAGGGTCGGGCTCTGCTGCCTGTATAAAGATGGCCGCCGGCTCTGGCCGCAGCTGCGCACTCCGCATGGCCGCTACTGTGTCTGGGCAGCTCTAGGGCCAACCCCCCGATCCACGCAACAGGCTGTTTGACCGTGGGGTCGTTAACCATTCGGGGGAATATTGAGAGGCGGGCACCCGGCGGAATGGCACGGAGTGCGCAGACGGCGTCCTCCGTGTCCACCAAAGTTATACAGGTATCTAACTTTTTTTTATTTTTTGGGGAAACATTTGGCCTCGGAAGTCCTTTAAGGGGAACACCACCTGTAGTGGTCGAGTGGTTAAAGGCATTTTTGCAAAGTTTGTAATGTGTGTGTGTTAAGTACATAACATACGCAGTTCTTGTATAACATGCATTATGCAAGCAATGAGTGCACTATGCATGTAATGTGAGATGCGCTATTTGTGCAACACCCATTATGTACTTTGCGTAACACAAGTAAAATAAATATGCCCCATCTGTACATGTAAATTTTCACGCAGTTCACGAATCTGTCACTTTGTGGTGTACCTGACAATACAAATGGGCATATCTCTTATTTATTTTTTATTGCTGAAAAAGTCTGCCTAAATTTTTAATAGTTTTCAGCCTGTTTGTTGACTTTCATCGTGACCCCCCCTCCCCCCCCCCCTTTCCCGCTGATTATTATGTATTAAGCTCCTTACTATAGTGGCTTTCTGATCGCATGCTGGTGGGATTGAGCTGCAGAAATGCTTAGTCCCACTTCAAAGGTCTCTTTGTCTTAGAGGCGGACCTAGTATTTCCGTTTTTGTTCGAATCATGTGTTCTTCTGCCAAGTTTTACAGAATACATCACAAAGAAATACCGCTGTGAGATACATTTGGTGGTGATTTTTATTTCACTTAAATTTCAATAGAAAAAAAAGATTGCTAGGGAGATTAACTCTCCGGTAACGGTATAAGCATGCTGGAGATTGGAGAGCGTTTCTTGTGTTTACAGCGTTTTTGTTGAGAAAACCGTGGGGCTTGTTATAAATTGCCAATGCTGTAACTGTGTTACTAAATTTAATCTGCACTAAAAGTATAAACGTTTTGCTTACTCACTTCAAGTGAAATTAGATCATGTTGGTTTGAATGTAAATTCTACTGCTAATATTACACGGGTGAATAGTGACCCTGTTCTGCAGATATGTACAATTCATCATCATTGGTCGAAAATCAATCACTAACCTGCCAGCTTTGTTGCAGTATGCTAATGGCCCATACTCACGGGCAACTTTTTGGCCTGTCGCCAGCACACGTGAGCGTGTGCGTGACAGGCCGGCGACAGCTGGTCGCCAGGTCCCACTGCATACACATGGCGGAGGGACCTGGCAACTGATGCGGCGGAAGCTGTCGCTGTTGCGCCTCCCCCCGCCGGAAGCCCAATGGATTACTTATCTTGTTACTGTCGCTAGTCCGCGTACTCACGCGGACTAGCGACAGTTGCGGCGGGGTTGCGGCGGCGACTGTCGCCAGGCGATTGAGCGGTTCAATCGCCCGGCGACATCACCGACGAGCGACAGTTCGGGGTGCGCGCCCGTGCAACGCCACATACTCACGGGCGACCTGTCGCTGCAACACGCGCGCCGCGTGTTGGGGCGACATTTGTAGCCCGTGAGTATGGGCCATAAGGCTGTCAATCGCCCATTGCCTGCTCAATGAAGATATACTGTCACACTTCATTACACTTTGGATTCAGAATATGTCCAAAATCGATTCAAGTTTAACAATCGTCATTGTAGGGGTCAATAGATCACTGTTAAGTATAATCAGAGTGCTCAAAACTGCCCCAAAATTGATTTTGTGTCGCCTCCTATAGTTTGCTTTAAAGTGAATCTGTAAGTAAAAAGTGCCCCTGGGGGTACCTGGGGGTACCTACCTTAGGAGTGGGAAGCCTCTAGATCCAAATGAGGCTTCCCTCATCCTCCTCAGGCAGCTGTATCCAGCACCATCTCCTCCCTCACACAATAATATTTACAAAAGCCACTGGGCACATGCTCAATAGCGGCTCTCCGCTTGGGCTCCAGTAAAAATAGGCAAGCCAGATTTGATCCACTCTACTGTGCAGGTGCAGATGGCTCTCGCCTGTGCAGCAGAGCAGACCCAGTCGGGCTCCGCTATTACCTCCGGAGCCCTAGAGGTGAGACACTAGTGCACATGCACACATGCTGTCAAGTGCTGACAATGAGATCTTCGGGAGGGTCCCAGCGCTGGATCCCCTCTATTGAGGAGGATGGGGGAAGCCTCGTTAGGATCCAGAGGCTTCACCCTCCCAAGGTAAGTACCCCCCAGGGGCACTTTTTTTCTTACACATAAATTACAAGAAAGAAGAGAAAAGGAAAGCAGCCTAAAGGATAGGTAATTGTGAAATAAATAGTGAACATTCTATTGTAATCAGGAAGTGAAAAGAGAGTCTGAAGTGAAAAAGTTTTTGCTACATTTACCTTTTATTTCGTTTCAGTACTCTCATCAGCGGTAAACCGCCACATCCCCGCCGAAAAACGAGGGCTGCAGACCCCCCAAATCCCCGGCGGGTAATTTGGCCGGCGCTTCCTGAAAGAGGCAGAGCTCTCTGCTGTTGCTCTGCCTCTTCTGATGTCAATCGCGGCGGATCACCACCTCTCCCCACCCCTCTCACTCTTCCTTCACAGAGAGGGGCGGGGAGAGGCGTCGATCCGCACGGCGATTGACGGCAGGAGAGGCAGAGCTACAGCTCATAGCTCTGCCTCTCAGGGCAGCGCAAATCCATGACCAAATTGGCCGTGTATGTTTGCCCGGGGATTTGGGGGGTCTGCAGCCCTCATTTTTCGACGGGTATGCGGCGGTTTACTGCTGATGAGACTTATGAAGCAAATTAAAAGGTAAATATAGCAACATTTTTTAGCTTCAGAGTCTCTTTGTACACCTGAAGCTGAAGATTTATTTTGTATTGGCAAGCCTCTGGGTGGTCCAGAGCCTTTCCGTATTCTCTTACAGCCCACTGTTCCGGCGAAGGGTCCATTTAAACTTACTCCACTAGCACCAGTCAAAAAAGTATCTTCCAGCCATGCTTTTGGCCTTGGAAGGCCGCATTCTGACTATGCATTCACGAGTAAGATCCACGCATGTTTAGTAGAATGAAGCTGCTCATGCTTGGCTTTTTTCCTCCATGCACAAGCATCTTTGATGTACTCGGCATGTGAGGGACTTTATTCACACATGTCCATCCGAGATGCACTCGTCCATGGCTTGGAGCCCTGCTGGAAGAAAATTATTTGAATGGTGTGAGCTTAATGGGTTTAGAGGGACCCTTTGCTGAAACAGTGGGCTGTAAAGCTAAATCTACACGCAGCGATCGCCTCTTCCGCATCCTTGCCACGTCCCCGCTCGCCCGTGCATGTGCCGGATTCGATACCCGCTCATCCCCGCTCGTTCCTGCGCCGCGCTGCTTATCTTCCGCTCAATTCCCTGCAATTGTCCCCTCGCGGGGAACGAGCAGGGAATCGGCGGTAGCAAGATCCGACCTGTATCCCTGCATCAGCGGCTCGATTGATAACACACATCGGAGCTTCATCTACGCGTGTAGATGAGGTTTAAGAGGGTCAAGGAAGCTGAGACTTTTGACCACTCCAGAACCTTTACTTTTTTCTGCTCTAGCCAACAGGGCAGGGAAGAGGACTAGACTAGATTCTAGTCTCTAGGACTAGAGGTAGAGAATCCAAGCTAGTGCCTCCTGAGCTTCTGCCTCGTCCTAGCTGGAAATTCCAAGTGCGTCCCATGCGCAGCTTCCAGGCTGATCAGTGTAAACTGTCTTCTAGTATTCTCTGATAACATTCTGCATTCATCTTGCCAGAAACTTTGAACACATTCCCTGTGTTGCTGTAGCTCACTGTCACGGGGTTGCACATGCAACTTTATGAAGACCACAGTTTGCAGCAAATACTAGTGACCGGAGTGACAAAATAATATGTACTAGTGAAAGTGCACCACATACAAATAAAAAATGTAGCAAACTGGCTCCAATACCACAAATATCAAATACAATGCACAACCCTAACTAATCCACATACATACAAATATATAATACTAGCTGATGACCCGGCGTTGCCCGGGTATGTATTTGGTTGGTGTCGGCTCCACCCACTTTTTCTAACCCTAACACACAAACACTCAACGACCAAGTTTGTGAGCTTTGGCATAAATAATTTGTATATTCTCATAGAAATTAAATAAATCAGATTAACGGTTTGTGACTCCACCCCTCTCCAGCATTTGGACCCCAGTCACCCATTGACCAACTATATCAAGTTTGAGGCATCTGCTATTAACAGTGTAATAATGGCAGCAATTTAAATATTCCCCTTAAAAATCAACAGGTAAATTTTGATTGGCTATAATAGGCTCCACCCACTTCCCTGAATATTAATCTCATTCACCCAGTGACCATCTGAGCAAAATTTGAGAACCCTGCTATTAACAGTGTAAAAAGGTCTGCAGTTTATATTTTCCCAGTGAAATTTGTTTTTGGCTCTCCCCACTTTTTGTAACCTGGACACACAGTCACTCAATGACCAAGTATGTGAGCTGCCGGGTCCTTGGCTTCAATAAAAACAAATCTAATTGGCTGTTTGTGGCTCCCCCCATTTTCTGAATTTGAACCCCAGTGACCCGATGACCAACTGTACAAGGCTTCAGGCTTGTGCCATTAACAGCGCAAGAATGGCAGCAATTTTAATATTCCTCTTGAAAATCAACAGGTGAATATTGATTGGCTTTTTAAGGCTCCACTCACTTTTCTGAATATTAATCCAACTGTGTAAAGTTTGTGAACCCTGCCATCAGGGCCGGCCCTAGACTTTTTGCCGCCTGAGGCAAAATTAGAAGAAGTCGCCGCCCCCCCCCCCCCCGTTGGGGGCCGCCGAGCTGGAGGGGTAGCGGGCAGGAAGGGGGTATTGGGCCTAGCGGTGGGGAGGGGGGTCATACCCCCCCCTTCCCCGCCTGGGTCCCCCGATCTGCGCTCCCCTCCAGCTTTAAAAAGTGAAGTGCCAGCTCTATGATTAAGAGGCAACGGGCGGTGATCACTCACCTTTTCCGCGTTCCATCGTGCACTTCACTGACGTCACTTCCTGCAACGCCGTCCACTTACAATACAGTGGCCGGCGTTGCAGGAAGTGACCCAGGTGAGGGAGGGGGGAGGTCCGACCCCCCCCTCTCCACCGTTAGGCCCAATACCCCCTTTCTGCCCGCTACCACTCCAGCTCGGCGGGCGGCCCCCCGCACCCATAGACAGGTGGATGCCACCCCCCCAGAAATGCCGCCTGAGGCAAATGTTTCACCCCGCCTCATGAGCGGGCCGGCCCTGCCTGCCATTAAGAGTGAAGAAGGTGCTGCAGTTTATATTTTCCCAGGGAAATCTGTTTTTGACTGCACCCATTTTTTGTAACCTTGACACACAGTCACTCAATGACCAAGTTTGTGAGCATTCGAGTTCCTGGCATCAAAATTGTGTAAATGGAGGCAGTGGCGTACCTAAGGCATCTGACACCCGGTGCTGGGTATTAAAAGACACCCCCCCCTTAAAAAAAATGGGTGTGGCTATAACCTACGGCGCGCGAAGCGCACTGCGGTGAAAAATGGGCATAGCCATGACCAGATGAGGGCGGAGCTAACTAATTTAAAGTGAACCCGGGATGAGAGTGATATGGAGGCTGCCATATTTATTTCCTTTTAAACAATAGGGAGCCCTGCTGATCTATTTGGCTGCAGTAGTGAACTGAATTACACCAGAAACAAGCATGCAACTAATCTCGTCAGTTCTGACAATATTGTCAGAAACCCCTGACCTGCTGCATGCTTGTTCAGGATCTATGGTTGAAAGAATTAGAGGCAGAGGACCAGCACGGCAGCCAGGCAACTGGCATTGCTTAAAAGGAGATAAATATGGCAGCCTCAATATTATTCTCACTTCGGGCTCCCTTTAAAAGTGCAACGCAAAGACAGTGGGCCCAAGTTTTGGTGAGCCTCTTCCCAGAAAATTCACATAATTGTGTAGGTTTTCTCAAGAAAATACACGTAAAGTGAGTAGATTTGCCCAGAAAATAAATGCAATCATGGCGGTAGATTTGCCTAGAAAATACATGCAATCATGGCGGCAGATTTGCCCAGAAAATACATGCAATCATGTGGAAGATTTGACCAGAAAATACATGCAATCGTGGCAGACCTGGCCAGAAACCACTTCAATTATGTAGCAGACCTGACCAGAAAATGCATACAATCACGTAGCAAACCTGGCCAGAAAACACTTCAATCATGTAGCAGACCTGGCCAGAAAATACATGCAATCATGTCGGCAGATTTGACCAGAAAATACATGCAATCATGTGGAAGATTTGACCAGAAAATACATGCAATCATGTGGCAGACGTGGCCAGAAAACACTTCAATCATGTAGCAGACCTGGCCAGAAAATACATGCAAGTATGTGAAAGATTTGACCAGAAAATACATGCAATTATGTGGAAGATTTGACCAGAAAATAAAAGCAAACATGTGGAAGATTTGACCAGAAAATACGTGCAATCATGTGGTAGACCTGACCAGAAAATACATGCAATCATGTGGAATATTTGACCAGAAAATACATGCAATCATGTGGCCGACCTGGCCAGAAAACACTTCAATCATGTAGCAGACCTGGACAGAACATTCGATACACCTGCTAATATAAATAAAAAAAAAACATTTACTCACCTGAAGCAGCAGCAGACCTCCTATCCCAGCCTCCGTCCGGCGCAGCTCCCACAATCCTCTGCAGCCAGCCAGCAACTGAAACTCCCGCGCTTAGAGCAGGGCTATGGGAAAATGGTGCCCAAAGCCCTGCACTGCAGACTCAAAGTCTCCAGAGCAGGGCTTCAGACGCCATTTTACTGTAGCCCTGCTCTGCCGCAGCTGTGGGCTGCTGCTGTCAGTGAACTGACACGGCGTCTATTAGACGCCGAAAGTCAGTTCACGCTGGGGGGTGCTTTAGAGGTGCTTGGAGAATGTTGCTGCCATTGCCCCAGTATAGCTAGTATAACAATAACAATAATATTTATATAGCGCTTTTCTCCCTGGGGACTCAAAGCGCTGTATAGTATAGTTGCCCCTAATATAGCTAGTATAGTTGCCCTTAGTGTAGGTAATATAGTTGCCCCAGTATAGCTAGTATAGTTGCCCCCAGTATAGCTAGTACAGTTTCCCACAGTATAGCTAGTATGGTTGCACCAGTATAGTTAGTATAGTTGCCCCAGTATAGTTAGTATAGTTGCCCCAGTTAGCATAGCTAGTATGGTCATCCCCAGCAAGTATAGCTAGTATAGTTGCCCCCAGACAGTATAGCTAGTATAGTTGCCCCCAGCCATTACAGTTAGTATAGTTGCCCCCAGCCAGTATAGCTAGTATAGTTGCCCCCAGCCAGGATAGCTGCCCCCAGTATAGCTAGTAGACAAAAAAAAGACAAATAACATTTATATTGCGCTTTTCTCCTTGCGGACTCAAAGCACCAGAGCAGAGCAGCAGCCACTTGGCCGCTCTATTGGCAGTAGCAGTGTAAGGGAGACTTGCCAAAGGACTCCTACTGAATTAGTGCTGGCTTACTGAACAGGCAGAGCCGAGATTAGAACCCTGGTCTCCTGTGTCAGAGGCAGAGCCCTTAACCATTACACCATCAGCCAACTATAGTATAGTTGCCCCAGCCAGTATAGCTAGTATAGTTGCCCCCAGCCAGGATAGTTGCCCCCAGTATAGCTAGTTTAGTTGCCCCAGCCAGTATAGTTGCCCCAGCCAGTATAGTTGCCCCCAGTATAGCTAGTATAGTTTAGTTGCCCCCAGTATAGCTAGTATAGTTTAGTTGCCCCCAGTATAGCTAGTATAGTTGCCCCCATTAAGTATAGTTGTCCCCAGTATAGCTAGTATAGTTGCCCCCAGTAAGCTAGTATAGTTGCCCCCAGTATGGCTAGTATAGTTGCCCCCAGTATGGCTAGTATAGTTGCCCCCAGTATGGCTAGTATAGTTGCCCCAGGTAAGCTAGTATAGTTGCCCCCAGTAAGCTACTATAGTTGCCCCCAGTAAGCTAGTATAGTTGCCCCCAATGTAGGTGCCCCAGGAGTGGGAAGCAGGGCTAGATGGAGGGGCTGTGGAGGGGTCCCTCACCTGGGACCCCTCCTTCTGCCTCTCTCTCCCCTCTCCAGCATAGCGGTGACAAGTGCGGGGCGGCCGGGGGCGTACAAAGAATTACTCACCTGATTTCCGCGTTCCAAGCGCTGGCAGCGTCATGACGTTACAGGTCTCCTCCTCCAATGCCGCCCACTGTGCTTCCGCTCCACGCTGCGCTCCACGCTTGGACCGCGGAAATCAGGTGAGTAATTGTCCATACGCCTCCGGCCGCCCCGCACTTGTCGCTGCTAATTTCTGGAGAGGGAGAGAGAGGCAGAAGGAGAGGTCCCAGGTGAGGGAGGGAGGGGGATATGTCCCCCCTCCCCACCGCTGCCTCCACAGCCTCTCCTTCTAGCCCTGCTTCCCCCTCCTGCTGTGCTGCTGTGGGGGGTCGTGGCGACACCCCCCTGGGTGTCTGTCACCCGGTGCGCCCCGCCCCCCTGCGCTCTCTGGTAGGGACGCCACTGAATGGAGGCAGTTTATCCAGCAAAGAAATCTATTTGGCTGTTTGTGGCTCTGCCCCTTTAGTGAATTTGAGCCCCAGTCACTTAGTGACTGACTGTGGCAGGTTTGAGGCCTCTGCCATTAACAGTGTAAGAATGGCAGCAGTTTCAATATTCCACTTGAAAATCAATAGGTGAATTTTGATTGCCTGTTGTAGGCGCCACCTACTTTTCTGAATATTAATCCCAGTCACCCAGTGACCAACTGTGTCAAGTTTGAGAACCCTGCTATTAACAGTGTAAGAATGGCTGTAGTTTATATTTTCCCATGTAAAAAGTTAGTTGTTTTTGGATGTTTCTAACCTTGACATTCAGTCACTCAATAACCAAGTTTATGAGCTTTGGGGTCCTTGGCATCAATAAGTTGAATTTTTCCATTGAAATTAAACAAAGTTGATTGGCTGTTTGTAGCCTGCCCCCTTTTCAGAATTTAAACACAAGTCTCCTAGTGACTGACTGTACCAGATTTGAGGCATCTGCCATTAAGAGTTTAAGAATGGTAGCAATGTAAATATTCCCCTTGAAAATCAATAGGTGAATTTTGATTGGCTGTTGTAGGCTCCACCCACTTTCCTGAATATTAATCACAGTCATCCAGTGACCAACTGTGTGAAGTTTGAGATCCCTGCCAATAACAGAATGGCTGAAATCAATCTAACAAATCTGATTGGCCGTTTGTGGCTCCATCCCCTTTAGTGAATTTGGACCCCTGTCACCCAATGACTGTATCAGGTTTGAGGCCTATGCCATTAACAGTGTAAGAATGGTAGAAATTTAAATATTATCCTTGAAAATCAATAGGTGAATTTTGATTGGCTGTAGTAGGCTCCACCCACTTTCTTAATATTAATCCCAGTCACCCAGTTGCCACCTGTGTCAGGTTTGGGAACCCTGCCATTAACAGTGTAAGAATGGTTGCAGTTTATATTTTCCCAACTAAAAAATGTAGTTGTTGGTGCCGCCCACTTTTTCTAACCATGACATATAGTCACTCAATTACCAAGTTTATGAGCTTTGGGGTCCTTGGTATCAATCATTTGTATATTCCCATTGAAATGAATCAAATCTGATTGGCTGTTTGTGGCTCCACCCCCTTTCTGAATTTGAACCCCAGTCACCCAGTGACCAACTGTACCAGGTTTGAAGCATCTGCTATTAACAGCTATTAACAGTGTAAGAATAGCAGCAATTTAAATATTCTCCTTGAAAATTAACAGGTCAATTTTGATTGGCTGTTGTAGACTCCACCCATTTTCCTGAATATTAATCCCAGTCACCCAGTGACCAACTGTGCAAACGTTGAGACCCCTGCCATTAACAGTGTAAGCATGGCTGTAGTTTATATTTCACCAGTGAAATTTGTCTTTGGCTCCGCCCACTTTTTTGTAACCTGGACACACAGTCACTCAATGACCAAGTTTGTGAGCTTTCATTTTCCTGGCATCAAAAATGTGTGAATGGAAGCAGTTTATCCAGCAAAGAAATCTGATTGGCTGTTTGTGGCCCCGCCCCTTTAGTGAATTTGAACCCCATTCACCCAATGACCGACTGTAGCAAGTTTGAAGCCTCTGCCATTAACAGAATCAGAATCAGAATCATTTATTTTGCCAAGCATGACTGGGTCATACCCGGAATTGGTTTTAGCAACAAACAGGCCTCACTGGCAGTAGAAGCGAGAAAACAAGACAGTGAAAAACAGATGACAATGCTCCATAGGTACAATGATGCAATGACATTACAAAAAAAAGCGGGAGACCACTAAGACAAAAAATAAAAGATATAAAACACACACAACAGTAGTAGTGCAGAACCCACTCAGTGACATGGGCGTGGCCCCTAAAGGGGTGCGACTATAGGGGAGATCCTGGGTTTGGAGGGAGTTCAAGAGTCTCACCGCTGTGGGGAAAAAAGTGTCTCTGTGCCTCGAAGTCTTGGTGGGGAGGGCCAGGAAGAACCGATGGCCTGGGTGCGACTGATTATTGACAATTTTCATTGCTCTCGACCTCATCCTGGAGTTATGAATAAGCAGTTTAAATATTCCCCTTGAAAACCAATAGGTGAATTTTGATTGGCGTTTGTAGGCTCCACCCACTTTCTTGACTCTTAATCTCATTCACCGAGTGACCGACTGTGGCAAGTTTGAGAACCCTGCGATTAACAGTCTAAGAATGGCTGCAGTTTACATTTTCCAATTAAAAATGAATGGCTGAAATTTGATTGGCTGTTTTATGCTCCATCCACTTTTCCTGGATTTGTACCCTTGGTCAACAAGAGACCAACTGTGCCATGTGTGGGGACTCTGGCTTGATTACTGTGAGAATGGCAGCCTTTTACATTTTCTCCATTGACATGAATGGGTGGAATCTGATTTGCTGTTTGTAGCCCCGCCCAGGTGTGCAGGGGGGACGCGAAACCCCCAGAACCTATCAACCCAGATAGTAAGGGATCTGTATACCAAGTTTCGTTCAAATCGGTCAAGCTGTTTTCGAGTGATCGTGACACACACACACACACACACACACACACACACACACACACACACACACACACACACACACACACACACACACACACACACACACACACACACACACACACACACACACACACACACACACACACACACACACACACACACACACACACACACACAATAGCTCGTGTCTATGAACGTTTGCTAAACCCAACCACAGCAGACCAGTGCCTGATCTGAATATTTGGGCTAGATGCCCAAGCTGTCATCTCATGTCCATGCCTATCTTACAGGTCCACTATTTCAAAAAAATTAAAAATTTAAAAATTGCAAGTTTGATCACTCCAAATAAATGTTTCCAGAAGTTTTGCTGCTGTGTGTAGGGGCTGTTTTGCATATTTTAAGTGTGTTATTTTATGTTATTTAAAACAAAATGAAAGTGGAGCACTCTCTGGTGCATTAAAGGGACTCCGAGCTCAGCCAAAAAATGAAAGTTGTACTCACCTGGGGCTTTCTCCAGCCCAGTGCTGGTCGGGAGGTCCCACGGCGGCGTCCTGGCTCCTCTCCATGTCCCCGCTCCGGAATGGCTGACCGGCCGCGGCCCGGGCGACACTCGGCCGAGTGTCGGGATGCTCCTTCCGCATATGACGGAAGGCTGAGCTCGGAGTCCCTTTAATCTTTTTTAATAAAATTTCCACCAAATACAAATTGCACTTACAAAATCACAGAAGATTAAAAGCATATTGCACACAAAGTACCAGGTTGTGATATGCTTTTAACCTTCTGTGATTTTGTAAGTGCAATTTGTATTGTTGGGAAGTTTTATTAAAAAGATGAATACACCAGAGAGTGCTCCACTTTCATTTTGTTTTAGTTCACTATACAGTTTCTTTTTGTATTTTATGTTATTAGTGCAGTATTGGCTTTCTTCTGGCTACTTGACCTTGCAGCCCATTCCTCTTCAAGTGCCTCCTTATTGCCCACCTTGAGACACCACTTTTCTGTAGAGAAGCCTGTATGTCAGCTGAAGTTATTTGTGGCTTTTTCTTTGCATCCCAAACACTTTCCTGGAAATTCTGTCAGAAACCTTTTTTGGTCTACCTGACTGTGGCTTGGTGTCAACATAACCCCCCAATTTCCAATTCTTTATGAGAGTTTGAACAATGCTGATTGGCATTATCATCTCCTAGGCTATCTTTTTTTATATCGTTTTCCTGTTTTATAAAATGAGTACATTGAGTACATTGGGGAATAAATCACCAAATGATTTAATCAAAGTGAAGTGATTGAATCTTACTGAAAGATAGACAGGTGTGTGGTCAGCTTTGCATTAAACGTGTGCTTCTCCATCAGATTACTTTCTGTAATGATCTGCTCAGCTGTCTGCACGGGCAGACGGCTGTTTGACCATTCCTTGAGTCTGGGAGCTGCAGGTCTCTGGAAAAGAGACCTGTCTTCACTTTGCAAGTTCAGACCTGCTCTGCTGCTGAGGAATTTGCATACATTTGTCATGCAAATTGCCTAGCTGCCTCCTTTGAAGGCTTGCAGTATAAATACCGTGTGCTCCCAGAATCCTTTGCTGATCATGAAGGTTTGTTCCTGCAAACACTCCTAGAGTGTCAGCCTTGCTGTCGTTTGCTAAGATTATCTTAGAGTAATTCCTGGGGACTGCATTAGGCATTCCTTCTAGTGCAGTCAGGTTGTATTATTTGTATTGCCTTGTTCTTCCTCTATGTCTCGATTGTCTTGTCGCCAGCGGCGGTCGACAGGGAATCATTCTGTCTGTCAGGGGTGCTAACCAGGGCAGCGGTTGCTACTGGTAGCCCCATCTGTTTGTCTGTTTGGATCGCATTCGCTCTAGCGGTAGCAGCGGTGGTTCCTTCTGAACTCTGTCTGGGAGTGTAGGCCAGAGCTGCGATTGCTGCTGGCTACTCCTTCTCTCTGTCCTGTCTTGTACGAACGCTTGCTGTAGGCTCGGTGAGGTAACCGTTTAGCAAGCGTTCACGTTCTCTATTTAGTGTTTGTGTGTCATTGGTTAGTTAGGGTGGCACGCTTATCACTGGGCACTTAATGCGCGGTGATCGTGCTTAAATGCGTTCGCTGTTGCGAATGAGTGCGGTGTTCACGTTTAGTTAGCGTTTGTTATTTTCCTTATTGTTCTTGCTTGCTGTGCCTTTGCTACTCTCGTGCTCTGTCCTGCTCGGTCTTCTGTCGCTTTTGGCAATCGCCACACTTGCGATTGCGTTCTTACTTTGTTTCTGCTGGTGTGTGTTCACCGTCACTGGTTGGCGACTAGATTGGTGGACACACATTCAGTCTGTCTCTGTGCTCTCTCTTTTTAAGGGCTATCTTGCCCTGCATTGCTTCAACTTCAACTGCTCCATCTGCTGGTGGGAATCTCCCTCTACAGGTGCATAGCACCATAGCTGGGTCCTATATAATTACACGCTTGTGGAGGATTTACGTAGTGTCGGCGCACGTCCTGTGCGCTGACCACGGAAATAAATCCCGCAATCATTACACTTTCTTTCCCTTTAAAGTGTGTACAATTCAGGGTTTCCACATTGCGTGTCTTACAGTTGCTGCCTCTGTTAAAGGGGCACTACAGCGAAAAACTGTAACATTTTAAATATGTACAAACATATACAAATAAGAAGTACATTTTTTCCAGAGTAAAATGAGCCATAAATTACTTTTCTCCTATGTTGCTGTCACTTACAGTAGGCAGTAGAAATCTGACAGAAGTGACAGGTTTTGCACTAGTCCATCTCTTTATAGGGGATTCTAAGGGAGTTATTTATTTTCAAAAGCACTTAGTGAATGGCAGTTGCTCTGTCCAACTGCCAAAAAACTGTGTGTGAGCAGGGAAGCTGGCCAGCATAATTGTTTATATCCTTTTTAGGGAATATCTTTATAAAGAATAAAAGCCTTGCTGAGAATCCCCTGTGAAGAGATGGACTAGTCCAAAACCTGTCACTTCTGTCAGATTTCTACTACCTACTGTAAGTGACATAATTATATGAGAAAAGTAATTTATGGCTCATTGTACTCTGGTACTTCTTATTTGTATGTGTTTGCACATATTTTAAATTTTACAGTTTTTCGCTGTAGTGCCCCTTTAAGAATCCCCCTTTCTTTGTTTCCAAATTTCTGGACCACTTTGTCTCTTGGCTTTCATAGTCTTTCTTTTACCTCCCCAACTCAATTCCTGGTGACCTAACACTGGCCTAGTGACGGTCATGTCTAGAAGAACTCATGGAGAAGCATGTGATTTGTTTGGTCAGCTGAGAGATTTGCAAAGTTTGATTTTACTGTGATCTCATCTCACCCTGCTTTAGCACATTAACATAAATGTCAAATCAGAGACTTACATTATCACCTGACCAAACTAAGTGATCACATGCTTCTCCATGAGTTCTCTAATACTAGGTACACACTATGAGATTTTTCTGGCAGATTTCTAGCATTTTCTAGCATTAAAAGTAGCAGGTCAAGTGTTTACATCCAATTTTACAACACAATCATATCTATTAAACAGTCCATATACCTGTATCTTCAAATAACATACATATCAAAGATCATTGACATCTAATACTGTTTTTAGGCCTTATCTCTTCTGTACAAAGATTTCTCCAGATTCTCTGAATCCTTAAAGCGGACCCAAACCAAACATTTTTTTAATTCAAAATATTTAGTTGCACCACTCTGACACATTACAAAGATAAATAAACACTCCTTCAAGACTATGAGCATTTCAGTGCATGCTTTTCACCCTTCTCTTTTCATATCTAGGGCTACACAGGTGGCAGCCATTACTTTTGAGCTTAGTAGGAGGTTTTAGATCATGGGTGTGTTTGTCATCAGCTACCCTCCCTCACAGGGGCGTCCTCTGTGTGAAATCTCATACAGGCCTCTTGCACACTGCATGCATTTCAGATTCCGATTCCGCTTTTTAATCTGTTTTTACATCCGATTCCGATTCAGATTTTTAATCTTAACTGCATGCTGCGTTTTTTGATCCGTTTTTCTGTTGAATGTATACAAGGAAAATCGGAAACGGAATCGGAATCGGAAACGGAATCGGATTCGGAAAACGGATTTGCAGTGTGCAGGGAGCCACAAGCTGAGATCCCCTCCCCTGTGACATCATCAGTAGCAGCCCGTGTTTTGTTTTTTATCTCCTCCACCAGTCAGCCGGATTGTGTCCCGGTAATATGAAAGGAAGGGAAGGGTTCCTCTAATGAATGTAAAATATTTTATATCTGTCATCATGCAGCTGAAAAAGGCTGCTTTATTATTATAATTTAGAAAATGTATTTCTGGAATATAGTATTTTTAATTTGGGTCCACTTTAACCACTTGAGGACTGTAGTATTAAACCCCCCTAAAGATCAGGCTAATTATTGCTAAACTGCCAAGCCGCACAACACAGCACACGACTGATCCCCCCCCCCTCCCCCTTTCCCCTTACCAACAGAGCTCTGTTGGTGTGGTCTGATCGCTCCACAGTTGTTGTTTGTTTTTTTTATAATTTTTTTTTAATACATTTTGTTTTTTTTAATTTGTCCTCCCCTGCTCCCCCCCTCCCCCGCCAGCCAATCAGGGTGATCAGCTGTCCTAGTCTTCAGCCATTTTGTTTTAGTATACATCTTAAAGAGTGACCCAAGTCATTTTGAAATGGGACTGTAAGATCCAACAAATGAAAGTGCATGCACCACTGGTCCGGTGTGCATGTGCAATGGAATGATCTATGAAAGATAGATTGCATGCCTCTAGGTAGCCTGAGATAAGAGACCCAGAGAGTTAAAGTGGACCTGAACTCTTGCACAGGACAGAAGGGAAACAGAGAGAAATGCACCCTGTATGTATTTTGTGAGTTTAGCCTGTTTAATTCCCTCTCATTTGTATCTAATCACAAGTTGTAATTTGATCTCTCCCCTGTGTCATATGACTGCCACGGCAGAGATGGCAGATAAGCCCATATGAAAGCACAGGCTGTAAACAATATGTCTGCTTCCATGAATAACTAAATAGAAACAGTGCAGAGTTATTTCAGGATTTGTACCAGCTGTAACAAAGAAACTTTTTTTTTTTTTAATTTAAAGGTTATTATCCTGTTGTGTATCTTTTAAAGCAGAGAGACTTCTGAATTCAGGTCCGCTTTAAAGCAGATGTGAACTCAGATCTTCCTCTCTGCTCTAAGATATAGGCAACATCATAATAACCTTTAAAGAAAAACATTTCTATGTTACAGCTGATCCAAATCCTAAAATAAATCTACAGTGTGTCTACTTCCTGCTTTCATCGAAGCAGATTTAAGGTGGCCATACACTGGTCGATTTGCCATCAGATTCGACCAACAGATAGATCCCTCTCTGATCGAATCTGATCAGAGAGGGATCGTATGGCCACCTTTACTGCAAACAGATTGTGAATCGATTTCAGCCTGAAACCGATCACAGTCTGTTGTGGTGGTGGTGGTGCCGCCGCTCCCCCCGCCCGCATGCCCAAATACACGCATACGTATGTAGGCGCCCACCAGGGCAGCCACGGTCACATGGGCTCATCGGATCGCCCCTGCCACCTCTTGATCTCCTCCACGCGGCTAGGATGAGAAAGAGGGCCACCAGGATTTCCTGCGACCCCGCCCACCCTGGCAGCCGCTTCTTTGAGCCCCTCCCATCCGGCCGCCGCTTCAGAACTATCCCATCCAAGACAACCAGGCGCAGGAACTCTTTCTTCCCTCAGGCAGTTCTGCTGCTCAACAACACTGACCCCTGACTCTTCCGTCCTAGCCTGAAACCCAGCATACCTGCCTTAATGTTGCTCCTCTGCCTTCTCTTCTCTGTAGCCGCTAATGTATTGTAAATGCTGTTAGTATGTGTAACCTGTCGCCGTATATGTAAAATGTACAACTGTCATTATCTACTTGCCCAAGCCATGTGTACCACAAGCAATTCTGAGTACGGCAACAACCGTACTTGGCGAATAAAACCATCTTGTATCTTGTATCTTGTACATTACCTGCTCCGCCGGCACGACTCCAGTCCCCAGGTCTCCGCTGTCTTCTCCGCTCTGGTCTCCAGGTCCGGCATGCTTTACTTCTTCCTGCCCGGCAGGAAGTTTAAACAGTAGAGCGCCCTCTACTGTTTAAACTTCCTGCCGGGCAGGAGGAACTGAAGCATGCCGGAGACCAGCGCAGACACGGAGCAGCGGTGACCGGGGGTAGTCGTGCCGGCGGAGCAGGTAATGTATGCGGCACTATTGCGTTGGTCGTCGGGTACTCGAACGCCGCTAGCGACACACTCCCTACCCGCTGGCGATCGACGGTAATTTTCCGCACAGAGCGATCGACGGGATCGGACGAAATGGATCGAAATTTGGCGTGTAGCGCGAACGATTGGCAGCAGATTCGATCCCAGTGATCGAATCTGCTGTCGAAACGGCGGCAAATCGGCCCAGTGTATGGCCAGCTTTATTGTTAACATCCTTTGTTTACCAGTTAGCTCTTCTGCTGTGGCAGTCAGATGACACAGCTGAGTGATCAAATTACAACTTGTGATTAGTCAATGATAAGGGGGAATTAGAGAGGCTAAACTCTCTAAGTACATAGAGGGTACATTTATTTATGTTTTCCTTCTGTCCTGTGCAAGAGTTCAGGTCCTCTGTAACATTCGCTATCTGTACATGAGGCCTTGATAAAATCAATTAAGAGTGCAAAATCCTCTCTTTAGTAGGAGTTCTTTTTTTTCACTTCTCATAATATGACAGCTGGGTGCTCTATATGAAAAGGGAAGGAACACTTGAATGAATTCATGTAATGGCTGTAATCTAAACACATTTTGTAGCAAAGTTTACATACTTGCTAGGGAGGGGTGACCCAGTGATAAAGAAACAGCTTTGAAATGCGAGAATGTGAGTCAAGCATTATATCTTCATAGCATGGCTTCCCGTGCCTGAGGCACCAAACTGTATTGTAAAGATCTTCAGGTCAATGATTTATTCTGCCTAGACCACAGAGAGAATAAACAAATCAGTGGCTGTCATTGTGTGTCTCCAGAGGAACAAAGGAGACTGTACATTGCAAGAGGATAGCATAACGAAACATAACTGAAAGTTATTTTTGCTCCAGCAATGCCACCAGTCTTAAAATATGGTATGTTTAAATATGAGCACTTAAAGGCTCATATTTAGCTTATATCACTACATTAAGTCCCCTGTCACTCTGTGCTCAACACTTGTAGTCATCTTTGTGGGTTGGGTGCTTAGCAAAGCAGTTTGGAGCAATGGAGTATAAATATGTACGGCAGTTTCATCAAGGCCCAAGGCAGTCTAAGGTCATACATGACGCCGACCGTCAGCTTAGTGTGGTTTGCCTTCTTAAAACAGAAGGTATTTGCAATATTTCAGCTTTAAGTGAGAGACTGTGGTTACCCACAATGCATCACTGCTGAATATGCAAATCATCTCTTTATGGCCCTGAAGCCAGGCTTACATCCAGAACCGCTGGTGTATAACAAGCCTACAGCTTTAAATTAAAGATCCACATCTACCCAACATGCAGCTTGTTTTGGACTTTTGGTCCTCCTCAGTGCATGGCAGAGATTGATGTGGCTCTATGGGATAGGGGCTTGGACCAGAACAATAGAACACCCAAGCAGCTGGAGGTGACCCAAAAACTACTAGGAAAGTATAGAAAAGGAAAGACCGTCAGCTGCAACTTCAAGCACTACAATTACAACGTATATGTCCTAAATGGCGGACATTGGGCTAGATTCTCTAAAACTTATTCGGTAAAAATGTAATGTGAGGAACCTCATGCAAAAAAAAATAAATATATATATATATATTTTAGTATTCACTAACATTTTTACACACATGGTAGTAATTTACCAAAAAACATGTCTTCAATTCACTAAGACCTGTACGGTAAACAGTAGAAGTCGGTCTCAGCAGCTGTGTTCTGCTCTGGAGATGTTCTACCACTTGTGTGCTGTGACAGCATTACAATGGTCCCCACTAATGAGCCATTTTCTGTTGCTATGAGGAGGGGAGGGGAGGAGGAACAGCAGTATGATGGAGCGCCTTCTGGCCAGTGGGGTAAGGAGGGGAACAATTTACTGAGCCATTCCAGCTCTTAAAAATCCAGCACATTCCACAGTTTATATCAGAAAGCTGTCTAACTTTGTGTCCTGGGATAATAGAATATGGACTAAAATTAACCATCGAATAGACGTATTGATCCAGCTCAGTGGTGTCACTAAGGGCGTGCGGTAGGTAGTGTTGGGCGAACACCTGGATGTTCGGGTTCGGGCCGAACAGGCCGAACATGGGCCAGATGTTCGGCATGTTCGGCCCGAACCCCGAACTCAATGGAAGTCAATGGGACCCCCGAACATGCCGCAATACGGCCCCCCTATGGGGTCGCAGGCATAAGGGGTGAGCATGCCCCGATCGCGGGGGGGGGGGGGGGGGGGTCGGAAATTCCCCCCTCCGCTAGCGCTCCCCCCTCTGCCCGCTTCCCCATAAAAAAAGTTTTCTGAAAGTTAATAGTACCGGTGGCTGGCTGCAGTGGCTGGCTGGCAGTGGTGTGAGTGAGGATGAGGAGTCCGACTAGGACGCGTTAAGGCCGGGCAGCGGGCGGTTCAGCGGTAGTACCCTTGTGGTACTTCTGCCCATTCTCTGACCTCACGTCCTCTACGTGATGACGCATACGAGGGTACGTACAATTTGACACCAAATTCCAGGCTTATGTAGAGTGGAGTAAGGCTATGTAAATATAGCCTTTTTTTTACTACAAAATAGTATTATTGGATTTGTTTAGCCTGGTGTGGTTGGAGCCGGTTCATGGGTTAAGAGAGGGGGTGACAATAGGAGTTCCTTCACCAGTTCACACCAACCCTAGCAATGCCTCTGATCCAGCTCCCAGTATAACAAGCTCCTTCACATAAATATGTGCTCCCCTCCTCCCATACACTGATTCACCTGCTGCACTGTCTTATGGTGGCTAAAAGTTCAGAACCACACCCAAACCTGGATATTATCAATGTGAAATGTTGGCATCTTTTTGTCATAACTCATTCAGCTCATATACTCTCCTGCATCAGCATTTTACCTGCCATATCTTGAAAGTCACACAATCCATATATATCCCCCCTCATCCAAAATCTCCTGGCCCAGCCACTCTAATTGTGACTACCCTTCTTCTTGTCCGATGACATCCCCTCAGTCATGGGATTTTAACATCCTCACAGACAATATTTCTGCTGCCTCCAGGTTTCTTTCACTCACCTTCTCTTAACTTCATACAGTTATGATCCACTGCAGGAACTAACACTTACACTGATTATTTGTTTTTTGCTCTCTTCTGTTCCGTATTGAGTTTCACAAACTCCTTTTTTCCACTCTCTGACAACATAATAATAATAATAATAATAATAGTAATATATTTTATAGTGCTTTTCTCCCTTGGGACTCAAAGTGCTGTGACCCTGCATTCTGCAGTCTCAAATGCTCTGGAAAGAAGTGGGTTTTTAGTGGTCACATAGTTCCAATAGATCCGCTATGTATTTGGGTCCCATGTGGTTTAGAGCCTTGAATGTCAGCAGGCAGATTTTAACCTCTTGACGACCAGCTAACGCCGATTGGCGTAAACTGGTCGTCTGCAAGTTTCCATGGAAACGGCCGCTCGTTCGAGCGGCCTTTCCATGTCCATTCACGGAGGCTGTCTCCGTGAACAGCCGGAGAGCCGCCGATCGCGGCTCTCCGGCAAAATGTAAACACGCGGGGAAGAAATCCCCGCTGTTTACATCATACGGCGCTGCTGCGCAGCAGCGCCGTAAGCCAGATCGGCGATCCCCGGCCTCTGATTGGCCGGGGATCGCCGGCATATGATAGGCTGAAGCCTATCCTTCAATGCGCAGGACGGATAACCGTCCTGCGCAGGCCATGGAGGGAGAGGGAGGGACGGGAAGCCAGGGAGCGCCGAAAACGCTGCGGAGGGGGGCTTTGAAGAGCCCCCCCCGCAAAGCGCAGAGAGCCGGCGGCGATCAGACCCCCCCAGCAGGACATCCCCCTAGTGGGGAAAAAAGGGGGTAAGTCTGATCGCCCTGGCTAAAACCTGATCTGTGCTGCGGGCTGGAGAGCCTACGCAGCACAGATCAGCCAGAAAGCCACTGGTCGGCAAGTGGTTAAAAGGGATTCTCCATTTTACTGGCAACCAGTCAAGTGTTTGCAGTACTGGGGAGATGTGTAAGCCGCGGGGGACATTGGCTAGGAGGAGGGGTGCAGAACTTTATCCAGGGATCCTATGAATAAGGCATTATAGTAGTCTAGGTGAGAGGATACATTTGATTGAACTAGAGTAGGTATGTCTTCAGCTGGGATAAGGTGTTTAATTCTTGCTATATATCTTAGATGGAAAAATGAGGATTTGAGGACAGCTGATACCTGCCGTCTGAATGTTAGCTTATCCAGGATCACCCAAGGTTTCGTACAGAGTCTTTACTGCATGGCATCTCCTTTATTTACTAGTTCGAAGTGGGAAGACTTTTAAGCCGCATCTACACGAGTAGATGCGGCCGCGATGCTCCTTATCAAACGAGCCGCTGATGCGGCTCGATTGATAAGATCCGACAGGACGGATCTCCGCACCGCCGATTCCCTGCTCGATCCCCGCGAGGGGACAATGGCAGGGAATCGAGCGGAAGGTAAGCAACGCCGGCGGGGACGAGCGGGCACGAGCGGGGAATCGAATGCGGCGCACGCGCGGCGAGCGGGGACGTGGCGGGCACGCGGAAGAGGCGATCCGGTGGCTAATCGAGCCGCCGGATCGCTGCAATGTCCCATGGTGTAGACTGGGTTTTAGACTTTATCCATCATGTGTGGACCGCCTACCACCAACACCTCTGTTTTCTCAGAGATCAGCCTCAACCAACTGGTGTTATTTCATTAGACAGGCATTGATGGGTGCTGATGCTGATGTGTCTTGTGTGAAGGACAGATAAAGTTGTTCTTACTCAAATGCACTCCTTTTATCTTGTTTTGTCCACAGCTGTAATGTAGACTCATACTCACACATGCAAAAATTATCCACAACCCCCATCTTCAGGCTTTCTCAGTTTCCTTGCAACTCTACTCAAGTATTCCCCTTTTTGGCCCTGAGTTTGCAGCCAAACATTACCATTAACATCTGCTCTTCATCCGGCTGCTATGTCCTCCTGTCCTTCCTTCACTGTCTTCTGTTTTACTAACCAGATTAGATTATTGAAGCTCTGCTCCCAGGTAAGTGAACAGTGCTGGCACATGTGCAACATGGATGAATGTTTTCATACATAGAAAGAGGCTCTACATAAACTCAGAGAGACCAAATAACCATACCTTTCCTCTCTTATCTCTTCGCATTCCTGCAATTCCAAGCTTTTCAGTGCTTTGAACTCCCTACTGTATCCTCCACCTGCTATTCCCTGTATTTCTGCTGAGGACTTTGCCACAAATTTTTAAAGATAAAATCAACATCAAAAAACAGCTTCAACCTGCAGCCTAGTCAGAAATACTCCAGGTCACATTTAAAAGAATCTGAGCATCTGTAAAGTAAAATACATACATGGAACCGTCCATTAAGGAAGGTTTGTAAATGGTGTGGGCAATTTGGGGGTGAGATGGGGCTTTAGGGCCTAGCGTCCATCATGGTGGCGAAGCTTGTTCTGGCTGCACACTTCCTCTTTAAACGAGTGTTAGGTCATTTTGGCCATTTTGGGCTTTATTTTCTTCAGCTCAAAAGAGAAGCAAGTTGTTCCAGATGAAAATCACTCTTGAGAAACAAGTCTTCAAGGAGATCTAGGAGATATGGTCTGAAAGACGAAAGTGGGGATCAAGGTCTTGCTCTTCTAACAGATTGCACTCTTCTAGTGGGCGCACAGGGATAGTGGACAAAAAGGGCGCCGCCATAGACTGCAATGCAAAATATCGGCTATTCGGCGCCCGACAGGAAAAAAGGGCGCCCGAGAAATAGCGTTTTACAGGGATCGTGTTAACAAAAGGCTCCGTTTACAGGATAAAGTTTATAACAAATATCGTTTACAAGTTCGTTTTGACTTTGTATTATACTTATTTTTTCGTTTGTAAATTTCGCTTATATGAGTTTTAACTAGTTTTTTCGGTTTAAAATTACGCTTACAAACCTATTACAATTAAAATTTCGTTTACACTTCTTTTTGCATTTAAAATTCGTTCTCATATGTATAATGCTTAAATAACGTTTCTCAACCTGATTGTATTAGAAATACATCGCTTTTGGTATTAACTTTGTTTTTACATTTATAATGCGTTGATTATAGTTACTAAAATATCGCTTTAAATATTACTGTTATTTTAAGATTTCTAATGCGTAAGTGATTTTAAGGTTATCTATTGTATTGTATGTGTATATATATTATATATACCTTTTTCTACTTCTAATATTATTAATGTATACGTGATTTTAGGGCTACCTATTCCATGACAAATATATAAATTATTTTATTCATGTTATTTGGAGTGAAGTATTTTAAGGATTAAATATATTATTGTTTATATGTGTTTAGCGTGTTTGTGCAGTGGGGATGGTTAGGTTTAGGCATTACTAGGGGGTCTAGGGGTTAGGGATAGGTACAGGGAGGGTTAGGTATAGTTACAGTGCAATATACACACCAACAGGGGGGTGGTTAGTTTTAGGCACCAACAGGGGGGTGGTTAGTTTTAGGCACCACCAGGGGGGTCTTAGGTTTAGGCACCAACAGGGGGGTCTTAGGTTTAGGCACCACCAGGGGGGTCTTAGGTTTAGGCACCAACAGGGGGGTCTTAGGTTTAGGCACCAACAGGGGGGTCTTAGGTTTAG
The DNA here is from genome assembly GCF_040937935.1 of Hyperolius riggenbachi. Classification (NCBI taxonomy): domain Eukaryota; kingdom Metazoa; phylum Chordata; class Amphibia; order Anura; family Hyperoliidae; genus Hyperolius; species Hyperolius riggenbachi. Next base: position 314,639,325 of record NC_090651.1, read on the forward strand.
GCACCACCAGGGGGGTCTTAGGTTTAGGCACCACCAGGGGTGTCTTAGGTTTAGGCACCACCAGGGGTGTCTTAGGTTTAGGCACCAACAGGGGGGGTCTTAGGTTTAGGCACCATCAGGGGGGTCTTAGGTTTAGGCACCAACAGGGGGGTCTTAGGTTCAGGCACCACCAGGGGGGTCTTAGGTTTAGGCACCACCAGGGGGGTCTTAGGTTTAGGCACCAACAGGGGGGTCTTAGGTTTAGGCACCAACAGGGGGGTCTAAGGGTTAGGGATAGGTACAGGGAGGGTTAGGTATACTTACAGTGCAATATACACCACCAGGGGGGTGGTTAGGTTTAGGCACCACCAGGGGGGTGGTTAGTTTTAGGCACCACCAGGGGAGTCTTAGGTTTAGGCACCACCAGGGGGGTCTAGGGGTTAGGGATAGGTACAGGGAGGGCTCTGTGTGAGAGTAAGGTTAGGTATAGTTATAGTACAATATATGTCATATATACAATTTATTAAATTATGTGTATTTACACAAAAGGGGGGTCTAGGTGAGAGGGATAGGGATAAGGAGATATATCTGTGACCCTAATGGCCCATACTCACGAGGGACTTTTGTCGCCTCAACACGCGGCGCGGCGCGTGTTGCGGCGACAGGTCGCCCGTGAGTATGGGCCGTTGCACGCGCGCGCTCCCCGAACTGTCGCCCGTCGCTCATGTCGCCATGCGATTGAAAGTTTCAATCGCATGGCGACAGTCGCCGCCGCACCTCCGCCGCAACTGTCGCTAGTCCGCGTGAGTACGCGGACTAGCGACAGCAACCTCCATTAAAGTATATGGAGCTTCCGGCGGAGGGAGGAGGAACGTCGGCGACAGCTTCCGCCTCGCCGCTGGTCCCTCTTCCGCGTGTGTACGCGGAGGGACCTGGCGAGGAGCTGTCGCCGGCCTGTCGCCCACACGCTCACGTGTGCTGGCGACAGGCAACATTTGCAGCCCGTGAGTACGGGCCATAAAGTTAGGTATAATTGTAGTAAAATACCTGTAAAACCTACCATTCTAATACTATGCTTAATACATGTGTAAATAGCGTTTTTTTTCTATAGACGCTATTTGACGTTTTATTTCAGAATCCGTTTACTGTTATAGACGGTATTTTGCCATTTCATTTCTGTTTATTTAACCTATTTAGCACTAAATTATCGTTTATAACATATTAAACGAAAATATGGTTTTGCATTCAAACGTACAATTTCGGCTACACCCCGCGCTCTTTTTTCCACGCGCCCTTTTTTGATAGACGCGGGTGAACAATCCAGATCTCCTTCACATAACCAGACCAGCACAAGATGCTCCTTTTTGAAGAAAGCTCAGTGTTGGGAATGCCAAAAACCAGTAACACATGATAAGACTGTAAATGAAGAGTGTTTCATACAGCTGAATCCGGAACTTACTCCTGATCCTTCCACTATGATAAATCTCATTAGAAATGTGATATGGGAAGAAATGAAGAATCAAGACCAACCGAGCACGTCTGCAGACTTACACGTGGATGCTGCAGCTCTGAAAGTTCCTACAATTTCTGAGGATGAATCTACCATTCTATTTTCTATTGGTCACTCCTTTTTGTATCATCTATTAAGTACTTGCAAACTGCTCCACGCCAGTTGGCGTGAGCAGTGCGGCAGGCCCAGGACCGCTCCATGCTGATTGGTGTGAACGGCCGTCTATGGGGCTAGCAGGAGATCGCACGCAGGCTGCGCGTGCATCTCCTGCTTGGAAGGCAGAGCTTTGCTCCGCCTTCAGTCTCCCAGCGGCAATTACTTTGTACAGCGCTGCTAAATTAAAAAAAAATAGTTAATTTTATTCCAAATTTAATAAAATAAACTTTTGTTTAAAAAATTATTGCACATTTTCTGTAAATCCAATAAACTTCATTTCACTTCTCAAATATCACTGTGTGTGTCTCCTATATGATATATTCAACTGACATTTTTTATCATAACAACCAATGATTTATACAGGAAAATAATGACAATTAACAAGGTTTTCCAAACTTTCGCATCCCACTGTATATCCCAGGAAGTGTGATGACATGGAGACACCAGGAAAACAGGAAAATTTGTATTTAAAGGGGCACTACAGCGAAAAACTGTAACATTTAAAAAATGTGCAAACATATACAAATAAGAAGTACATTTTTTACAGAGTAAAATGAGCCATAAATTACTTTTCTCCCATGTTGCTGTCACTTACAGTAGGTAGTAGAAATCTGACAGAAGTGACAGGTTTTGGAATAGCCCATCGCTTTATAGGGGATTCTCAGGGATATATTTATTTTCAAAAGCACTTAGTGAATGGCAGTTGCTCTGTCCAACTGCCAAAAAAACTGTGTAGGGAGCAGGAAAGCTGGCCAGCAATATTGTTTAAATCCTTTTTCGGGAATATCTTTATAAAGAATAAAAGCCTTGCTGAGAATCCCCTATGATGAGATGGACTAGTCCAAAACCTGTCACTTCTGTCAGATTTCTACTACCTGCTGTAAGTAACGGCAACATAGGAGAAAAGTAATTTATGGCTCATTTTACTCTGGAAAAAAAGTACTTCTTTTCTGTATAGGTTTGCACATATTTTAAATTTTACAGTTTTTCGCTGTAGTGCCCCTTTAACTGCCGTAATTTTCTTTTCCTGGTGCAACTCCATGCCATAATATGACCCATCCTCATAGGTTTGTGTCATTAATGTTTCCTCTGTTGAGAATTCTGATCACTTCCTGTTCACACAGCAGCTAGGTCAATTATTTTAAGAGTGGCAGTGACAGTAGTGACAGTAGTGGAAAGTAAACTTTTTTTTATAGAGTGGAAAAGATAATTACTGTAATTTATTTTCATCATTGGTGATACCATAAGCTCAAAATTGAGCCCTTGATGTCAATGGAATAGTAAGTAAGGGGAATTCTCCTCAATGGAGAGACAGATTGCTGTAACAAACTGACAGTCTTAACTTTCCAAACCTAAAAAAAGGGTTTTGACCGGAGATGGTCTTTAAAGCCGTTTCTCCTCTCACTTAAACCTTTATCGGCATTTAGGGCTGGTGCACACCAAAACCCGCTAGCAGATCCGCAAAATGCTAGCAGATTTTTAAACGCTTTTTTTTATTTTTATGAGGCGTTTTGCTAGCGTTTTGCGGATTGCTGCTGCGGTTTTCAGTATAGTAGATTTCATATATTGTTACAGTAAAGCTGTTACTGAACAGCTTCTGTAACAAAAACGCCTGCAAAACCGCTCTGAACAGGCGTTTTTCAGAGCGGTTTGCGTTTTTCCTATACTTAACATTGAGGCAGAAACGCATCCGCAATCCAAAAAATGCCTCACCCAGGCATTTTTCGTTTCTGCAAAACGCCTGCCGCTCTGGTGTGCACCACCCCATTGAGATACATTGACCAAGCAGATCCGCAGCCGCAAGCGGATCTGAAAACGCCCAAAAAGCCGCTCGGTGTGCACCAGCCCTAGCTGGTGCACACCGAGCGGCTTTTTGGGCGTTTTCAGATCCGCTTGCGGCTGCGGATCTGCTTGGTCAATGTATCTCAATGGGGTGGTGCACACCAGAGCGGCAGGCGTTTTGCAGAAACGAAAAATGCCTGGGTGAGGCATTTTTTGGATTGCGGGTGCGTTTCTGCCTCAATGTTAAGTATAGGAAAAACGCAAACCGCTCTGAAAAACGCCTGTTCAGAGCGGTTTTGCAGGCGTTTTTGTTACAGAAGCTGTTCAGTAACAGCTTTACTGTAACAATATATGAAATCTACTATACTGAAAACCGCAGCAGCAATCCGCAAAACGCTAGCAAAACGCCTCATAAAAATAAAAAAAAGCGTTTAAAAATCTGCTAGCATTTTGCGGATCTGCTAGCGGGTTTTGGTGTGCACCAGCCCTCAGAGATGACTTGGAACAGCTATGTTTTCTGTTTAATCCATATCCATTTGAATGAATAAGTCACTCACCACCTTTGCACATAAAAGGAATAAAGCAATGCATAATGACTTTTCAGTGATGCACACTTTGAAAATAAAAGTCTAGTTAGATCCAGCCAAATGACTATGCTATAATTACAGGAGCATCAGCAATAATGAGTGTAAACCTTAATATATAGCAAGTAGAAAAAAAAACAAAAAAACTAAAATACACACCCTACACCGACGGCATTTACATTGCCTCAATTATATTCAAATGAAATAAGAATTACTCTCTTTAACACCAGGCAGTTAACTGGTTGAACACTAAAGTGAGTCATGCAAAGGCTGATTTAGAAATCAGAACAAAATGCATCAAATGTTTGCACTGCAGCCAGGAAATCATCTCTGCCAGTAATGGAAGTGGTTGCGTTAGGCCCCATTCACACTTACAAAATGCGATTTTTGCCGGCGTTTTGCAGGAGTGGTTTTTCCGCGATTTCACGCGGAAAAATCACTGAACGCTGCAGCGATTTTGCAGTGATCGCGTTTAGCGCTTCTATAGCATTGAAACGCGATCGCCGGGAAATCACCTGAAAATAGTGCAGGCGACGCGTTTGCATTTCGCCTTATTGCCCATTTTGGGGCGATTTGCGGGGATTAGCACAAATCGCTCAAGTGCGAGCGGGCCCATAGGGTTTCATTACGCTAGCGCATTTAAAAAGCTCTAGCGTTTGAGCGTTTTGCCAAAATCGAGGCAAAACACTCTAGTGTGAATGGGGCCTAAGGGCTGGTTCACACTTGGGTGCTTTTCATTCCTTTTTTGATCGCGGGTGATCAGCAAAGCGTTGTTACTAATATATACCTTTGGGATCATTCTCACTGCATCCTTATCACTGCAGCATTTTCAATTTGCATAAATTGTAAATGTGCAGCAGGTAGCAATTTGGGGGCGATTTGCGTTCTCGCAAATTGCGGCAAAATTGCAATTGCGTGATGCAAAATCACAATATGCGTTTTGTATATGCGAACCGCAAACGCATAACAACGCATGCAAAACTCTATATGCGGAGAAATACGCACTAAAAACGCACACACAAAATGTCAGAAAACACGACTTTTCACGCTCTGTTATCTGTGCACCCAGCCTTAGATTTTCAAGTAAATTAACTTCACTGGTATTCAGGAGAAAATAGCCATGTAAAGTTTTGCATACTAAAGTTTTGCATACCATATGAAATTTGCGATGGCACCTTTGTGTTCAGTAGTCACAGATGCAGAATAACTGAAACTTAGGTTATTTACAGTATTCACCAGCTCTCTACATAAACATTATCTTCATTCTGTGTTCCTAGGTAGGGCAAAACAGGAACCAACGACCCACCACAGTCTAGATAATCTTATACAGCAATACAGTACATGTAGAACAGTGTCATCTACAAGCCAGATGTATTAACACCACATGCACTATGGTGCAGCATGGAGTGGGAGGGGGTAAGGAGGAGAACGATGCACTCAGCCTAAATAAATATGACAGCCTCCTTATATTATTTCATGTTCCCTTTGAAGAACAAGCGACTCCCATGCTAACCTAGAAATAAAAAACACATATATGGGTAGATAAATACTAGTTCTACTTACATAACAGATGTATTGTGCTATCCACGTAATGATTCCTGTGAATTTTATAAAGAAAAAGCAGAAAATCCTATTCTAGGCAGTGGCCATTTTGGCAAGCTATATCATATCCCCCCTGACTCTTGTTTTCCCCCCTCCCTTCTCTTGCTCATTGTGTGTTCATTAGCTGCCCTCCTCCCAGAGTCTTCAGACACTCCCACTGAGGTGTATACTGGGAACTGCACTGTCTTTTTATTTACCTACTTTTATTTACTCCTCCAATCGCTGAGTCACCTCAGCCTTGCTTGTAAACACAAGTAAGCTGAGGGTGTTTCTGATAAGCAGCTAGGCAGGGAAATAAATGGAAGAGGAGGAATATATTATAGATAAAAAGAACCCCCAGCATGAAACTGAATGGCAATGGCTATTAAAGGGCCAGTGCTCCTAAAGTATGTGAAAACGCCAAATTATAACAGCAGAAAAAGTTTTGAAAGTTTTGAATGCAGGATTAGCATCTTTATCACTTAATACACTCAGACCAGTTGCTGTTGAAATTTGATTTTTATGCTGACAATACCGCTTTAAAGGGAACCTAAACGGAGACAGTGGTGTAACTAGAATTCATGGGCCCCACTAGCAAAACTTTTATGCCCCTCCCCCCGTTGTTCACACCCCTTCCCTTGCCTCCACTTGGTGACCTCTACGGCCTTGGGGCCCATTCTACAAGGGCATAATATAGGTGCAGCTATTATGATCTTCACATCCATAACAAGTGTAGCCACAAAAACACCTGATCTGAAGTATAGTCCCCTGTATCAGAGGATGAAAAGGTTAGTAGTTATACCCCCCCCCTCCATCCCCCATCTCTAGGCCCCTCTCCCAGTAGTGTCTTAATAACACCTGAAACAAGTATGTGGCAAATCAAGTCAGACTTCAGTCAGAATTGAAACACCTGATCTGCATGCTTGTTCAGGGTCTATGGCTTTAGAGGCAGATGATCAGCAGGACAGCCAGGCAACTTGTATTGTTTAAAAGAAAATAAATATGCCAGCCTCCCTATCCCTCTCACTTCAGGTGTCCTTTAAGTGAACAATAAGGTTATGTGGCTATGCTTGATCATTCAATGTTTCTGATGTTTGTAAAAAGGACTTGCTGGGTATTGTTAAACTTTGAACAAATGTACATCACAGAAAACCCTGGCTTTTAATTTAGCTGTAGGGATAACAGTTGTGCCTGGATGAGTGAATCTGTGAATGCAATTGTTTGAACATTTGCATGTGAGTGTGCGAAGGGTTAATAGATTTTTGCTGTTTTCTAGCCACACCCCCTTCAGCACCTCCCTTTCCCTAATAATTTATTTAATGTCCTAACTAGAGGCGATGTGCCTGGATATATGTATGTTTATTCTTATCATTGACCCCTGTGGCTAGGGTCCAATTCGGTGCACTCCCCCCTTCCCCTGTATGTTTGTCAGCATGCAGACAGCTTATGCTGGTGTATGCGCATGGTGCACATGGACACATAACATTAGCTCCCTTGTGCGATTGGTAAGATGCACTGTCTTTTCCAGGAGAGGAAGTTAGGATGTGTGCTCCTAATCCATTGATAGGTTTGATGCAATGAATGTGTTTGCATGTCTGCACTATGCATGTTACAGGGCCAGAGTTAGGACACCTATGTTTACCTGGGTACTTCTGCGCAGTATAGGTGATTAAGCATAAGAATGCATTCTTCTGTGAACTAAAACCCTGGCTTTTAATTTAGCTGTAGGGATAACAGTTGTGCCTGGATGAGTAAATCTGTGAATGCAATTGTTTGAACATTTGCATGTGAGTGTGCGAAGGGTTAATAGATTTTTGCTGTTTTCTAGCCACACCCCCTTCAGCACCTCCCTTTCCCTAATAATTTTTTTAATGTCCTAACTAGAGGCGATGTGCCTGGATATATGTATGTTTATTCTTATCATTGACCCCTGTGGCTAGGGTCCAATTCGGTGCACTCCCCCCTTCCCCTGTATGTTTGTCAGCATGCAGACAGCTTATGCTGGTGTATGCGCATGGTGCACATGGACACATAACATTAGCTCCCTTGTGCGATTGGTAAGATGCACTGTCTTTCCCAGGAGAGGAAGTTAGGATGTGTGCTCCTAATCCATTGATAGGTTTGATGCAATGAATGTGTTTGCATGTCTGCACTATGCATGTTACAGGGCCAGAGTTAGGACACCTATGTTTACCTGGGTACTTTTGCGCAGTATAGGTGATTAAGCATAAGAATGCATTCTTCTGTGAACTAAAACCCTGGCTTTTAATTTAGCTGTAGGGATAACAGTTGTGCCTGGATGAGTGAATCTGTGAATGCAATTGTTTGAACATTTGCATGTGAGTGTGCGAAGGGTTAATAGATTTTCACAGAAAATCTAATGAGCCATAAAAGTTAGATCGCAAAGCAATAAATAACACGCCTGCTAATAGTAATTGTATCAAATCATGGGTACAATGTCTGGATTAGATTATGACATGAAAGACTAGGAATCAGATAAATCTATTGCCACACAAGCAATCCATCATTACACATAAAAAGAAACAAGACAAGATACGGTAGTATTTCAATTTGAATATTTTTCATCTCTTCCTGAATGTCAATTAATTTTTTTGTTGGAATCGTTTAAAACAAAACATATCTATGTGTTAGAATGGCCCAGTCAAAGTCCAGATCTAAATCCAATCGAGAATCTGTAGCAAGATGTGAAAACTGCTGTTCACAAACGCTGTCCATCTAATCTGGCTGAGCTGGAGCTGTTTTGCAAAGAAGAATGGGCAAGGATTTCAGTCTCTAGATGTGCAAAGCTGGTAGAGACATATCCTAAAAGACTGGCAGCTGTAATTGCAGCAAAAGGTAATTCTACAAAGTATTGATTCAGGGGGCTGAATAATTACGCACACCCCACTTTGAAGTTATTTTTTTTTTTAAATGTTTGGAATGATGTATGATTTTCGTTCCACTTCTCATGTACCATTCTGTAGCTTGTGCTCTCCTCTTTCATTTGATGCTGTTCTACACCAAATACTCTTCGTTCAATTTCAATTTAAAAATAGTGCCTGCCATCTTGGCTGTGTTATAACTTCCGGGTCACCCCTGTCTGCTCTGTTAGAGAAGTGCATCGCTGAATGAAGCAGGAAGAGGAAGTGACACGCATGGCCATTGCAAGAGGCTCCTCCAGAGGGGTCATAGCACGACTTTGTTGGAGTCGTCTGTCTTAGGGCTCGTTTCCACTACAGCGAATCCGCATGCGGGCACTGCATGCGGATTCGCATACTCAATGTTAGTGGATGGGGCTGTTTCCACGTGTGCGGCGGCATTTTTCGGTGCGGGAAAAATCTGCACGACAGGGTCGTCAGATTTCGCGTGCGGCAGGAATGCGAGCGAATCGCTGCTAATGCATTCAATAGGGAAATCGCATGCGGCTTTGTCATGCGGATTTCCCCGCGATTTCGCATGCGATTTCGCATGAAAGGCAATGGAACTTTACACAGGCAGTGACATGGTTAAATTCGCCTGGCTCCTTGCCATGCAAAATCGCGGGTAAATCCGCATGGGGAAACGCAGCCGCATGCGATTTCTTCAGCGGTGGAATCCAGGCGATTCCGCACCGCTACAGTGGAAACGAGCCCTTAAAGGTGCTCGGAGTCCCTTTAAAAATGATTTATACCTCCTGATTAAATAAAAAGCAATTGTCCCTCATACTGTATATCTGCATGTCATGAAGCAAAGCAGAACAAGTGTGAAAAGAGATAAAGAATTACTTACCGTAGTTACTTTTTCTAAAAAAAAAAATTCAATTTCCTGGAGACATTCGTTGGTTGACATCCCTACAAAATATCTTAAATAACTGGATGAGAGTTATTTTTCAGGCTAGTAGTTTCCTTTTATTAGTATCCCACCTGTTATTCAGCCTACTTAAATGGAGGAAAGTTGCCATTCTGCTGTTTGATGTCATCATGTGTCCCAAACACATCATCATACCTAATGTGAAACATGGTGGAGGCTTGGTTATGTTCTGGGGCTTTTGTTGCTGCCATGGGGTGCCATGAGTCCGGGCAGGTGACAATGAAATCTCAAGACTATCAGGACACTGTGGAGCAAAATGTACTCACCACTGTCAGAAAGCTCAGTTTTAATTGCAGGCTATGGTTCCTCCTACAGGGTAATGATCCTTAAAGGACTTACGAGGTGAAAATAAACTGAGATAAACAATTGTATTTGTCCTCCTTCTGAATTTTTTTTGTTTTGTTATCCCACGGTTTTATTTTATAGTTAAATCTATTTTTTTAAGTTTTTACTGTTTCATGGCCTCTTCTCAATGATACATTCATTGAAGTGTGCCAGAGCTAAAATCTATAAACGATTGATCCTTTTTATCTCTTTCCTGCTCTCGGGAACTATTTACTGCCAGGAAAGTGTTTTATGGCTGCAATTCCTTATCAGTGAGGGTTACGTTGTAGTCTGGCCTGGTCCAGAACCAGACAGTAACTGTCACTTGCATGCTTGATTTTGTAACTCTTTCAGGTAGAGAAAGAAAAAAGCAACAAGCATAGTTATTTGTGTGCTTGGCACTGTACATACCCATGTCTATCTCATCATGTCACCCAGGGGCGTAACGAGAAATCACTGGGCCCCCCTGCGAAACTTTGGATGGGGCCCCCTCTCGCCAAACATCACTAACCACCCCCCCCCCCTCCCCCAGCAGTGAAGCAATGGGAGAATTTTCCCTGTCAATCACATTGGCTTCTGTGATAAAACATGCATGTTTTCACACATACAGATGCTACAGACGCACATGGTGTACAGAATATGTACTCCCAGCCTCAGCTTATCACACTCACTCTGTCCATCTCTGATAGAGCAAAACTGGCTCTGCAGACTTCTCCAGCATTACTACAGTACGCAGCACTTGGGGAGGGGTAGAGAGGTTGGGGGATGGGTGCTGTACAGAAGAGCCTACTGCATACTGACTAGGAACTGTCTACAAATCTTTGTTTGCAAAACTTTGTATTATTCCTTATCAGTGACTGAGCACATACACTCATTAGAACAACTGTTCAGAGAGCAGAAAGTATTTTTCTTGCCTTGCCCTTAGTTGTCAGCCTCTCAGGACAGGGCCCCCTGTGGCTTCTGGGCCCCCCTGCTGCTGCATCCCTTGCAGGGTCTATAGTTACGCCCCTGATGTCACCTCAGATGTCCTTTAACAGTGTAAAGCACCTAGGAATGGCTAAGAACAAAATTGGCTGTACAAGAACCAAGCATGTCAGTCCAACTTCATACCCACAATACCACTGTGATCACGTGTGACCTGTTGTGGGACTCACAGACCTTATGTGGAGACCACCACATACCAGACCAACATCTGTGGCTAAGCCCATCAAGCTGCATCTATAGAGCACCACTGGCAAGCTGTGAGCATTAACCCTAAAAAGGCTGTGTCCGGTGTCCGGTGAAACACGTCATATGTCTGCACTCCACTCTTGCTATAGACTTGAGGTCACTGGCTTCCTGATGTAGCTAAAAAGGTACCCATTAACAGTACAATTTGTACTAAACAAGCATATGTTTGATCGTATTATTTAGATAGTATTGTACAAAAAAATAGAGCAGCTGGTGAGCCCAGTTGATCTTGAACAATCATTTCCTTAAAGTCCTGTTGCATGAACTCTTGCACATGAAAGAAGGAAAAAATAGATAAATCTACCCTGTATCAATTTAGAGAGTTTAGCCTGTTTAATTCCCCATCATCTGTGACTAATCACAAGTGTACTTTGATCTCTCAGCTGTGTCAGCCTAGGAATCTTGGCAGCCTCAGCAGAGTAGATAATTTGTAAACGCAGGATGTTAAGGATAGCAGAGCCTCCCGTTCCGTCACTCGCTGTTCTCCTACACTCATTCTCGTTATCCTCTCTGCGTCCGCAGTACGCCCGGTGACTCCAAACCCGGACATACTGCGCCGCGCATGCGCAGTGTTCATTTTGCTCCCCTGTGGCCACGCAGTCATGTCACAGGACATACTGCGCATGCGCGGTGCAGTATGTCTGGGTTTGGAGTCACCGAGGAAAACGGGACTAAGTGAAGGAGAACGGCAAGTGACGGAGGGTAACGGTAGGTGCAGTAAGTATTTGCTTATTCCCTCACCCACTGCACCTTCACTCATTCTTTAACCCTATGTCTGCTTCTATGAAAGCAGGAAGTAGACACACTGCAGATTTATTGCAGGATTTCTATCAGCTGCAATAAAGAATGTTTTTCTTTTGTTTTTTCTAAAGGTTATTACGCTGTTGCTTATCTGAGTTTTGAGTTCCGGCCTGCTTTAAAGAAATGGTTTTGATTTGCATGGTGGATTTTTTTTTCCATAAATACGATCGTAACTGGTTTAAGTAAGATCACAAGTAGTATTTTTAAATGTTGTGGGTTGATTAAATACAATCTTTCTTTTGATCTGAATGATCTTATAGAAAATATGATCATTTGCAAAATGTCCACCTTTAATGGGCACCTTTAGACTAGGTTCATTGCACAGATACTTTCTAGTAATATAATAATGCACCATACATTATCACAGATATTTTTCCCACACATTATTGTAGACCATACATGTCAAACTCTGGCCCGCAGGCCAAATCTGGCCCTCAGAGCCATTAAATTTGGCCCCGAATGGTTTCCCCACTTTGCATTATGTTTGGCCCACTCTAGACCACCAGTAAAGCTACAGTATATTGGAGGTTAAGCCCTAGATCACCAGAGAAACCATATGGGGGAGGTAGGGGGAAAGCCCTAAACACAAGGGAACTGTTTAGGGGAGGGTGGGGGCCTCTAGACACCAGGGAATTGTATAGGGGACGGAGGACCACTAGACACCAGGGAACTATATAGGAGTTGGAGCGGGGCCATCAGACACCTCGGAACTTTATAAGGGTGGAAGGTGGCCAGTAGAGATTGAGGTTGGCCTGCGACTTGGTCCCAGTGTACAATTTCGTCCCACCTTGTGTGTGAGTTTGATTGACACCCCTGGTGTAGACAGACACACAGTCCGAACCTATACCGTCCTGATTTTACAAAAATCAAGCTGTACAAGGTTGAACTCTGGTTGAACTCGATGGATGTATGTGTTTTTCAACCCAAATAACTATGTAACTATGTAACAAGGAGTGATTCGCAAGGAGTGATTCGCTGCAGGGTGAGAGTCATATTCAATCCATACATACAGTAGCTCACAACTGTCCCTCTTCTGGAGGGACAGTCCCTCTTTGGGAACCCTGTCCCTCTTTCCATTCTCATTTGTCCCTCTTTTGAGACTTACATACAGATTTAAACATATGGATTTTTTTTTTACTGAAAAATGTGTTTAATTGACGCTAAACTTTATTCCTTTCTTTTAAAGTGATATATTTCTTACCTTGAAATGTTAATATGAAGGAAAATGAACCAAGATAGAAAGGACCAGTGTGGTTTGAATTATAAAACAACATATTTTTCCTATAAAATCTTCATAGTATGCACGACTAGGGGGGTGGTAGGGGTGTGGCTAGAGGTGTGGCAGGGGTGTGGCGTAAGTGTCTCTCTTTCTGAAGTATGCCCATACCTTGTGCTGATGAAGGCCAAGAACACAATGAAGCAGGTTAGATTACACTCTATGGTTCTCTAAAATGATAAAGAGCTATGTGTGCTATAAACCAGTGGTAGAGGATATCCACTTGACTTTCAAAGGCAGAGAGGAATGATTTGCATATCCTACTCATTCTCCTAGGCATTGAAATTATGCCAGTTGCCTGTCAGCCCTGTAGAGATTCTGGCAGAAGAAGTATCTGAGTCAAAACCCTGGAAGAAGCATGTAAGTAATTCAGTAAAATGTGAGTCAGCTGAGTCAGAGTGCCTGATCTGCTCCATGCTTTTTCAGGGGCTATAGCTAAAAGTATTAGAGACACAGGATCAGGAGGCCTGCTGGGTAACTGGTATTGTTTATTATTTATATAGCAAAGACATATTATGCAGCGCTGTACAGAGTATATGGTCTTGTCCAGACCCGGATTTACATCACAGGAGCCTATAGGCACAGATGTGGCACCCTAGACTTTGCCCTTCATGAACTTACAAACCCCTGCTGAACCACACCGCAAGTGTGCTGGTTGGCCCAGCTGTCATTTCCCTTGCCTGTCATAGGTAGCTACAGTGTCTCTTAGCATTAGGTAGCCAGAAGTACTCTCGGTGTTAAGTAGCCAGGGTACCCCCAACTGAAGGGAGATCTCGTCAGTGGAATGCCGGGAGCTGGGTGAGTATCCTCTCATTTATACTCCGCTCGGGATTCTGCATAGGGAGGAAGGCGCTCGGGGAGGGGAGTGAGCCGCCTTTCCATCAACAGGCACCTGTAGGCACGTGTCTACAGTGCCTTATGGTAAATCCGGCCCTGGTCTTGTCACTAACTGTCCCTCAGAGGGGCTCTCAATCTAGTCCCTACCATAGTCATTCGTCTATATTGTGTAGTGCATGTATTATAGTCTCGGGCCAATTTAGGGGGAAGCCAATTAATTTATCTGTATGTTTTGGGAGAAAACTGGGGTACCCAGAGGAAACCCACACAAACACGGGAGAACATACAAACTACTCCTTGCAGAGGTTGACCTGGCTGGGATTCAAACCGCGTACCCAGCAGTGCAAGGCGAGAACTCTAACCATTACGCCATCCTGCTGCCCATTCTTTAAAAGCAAATAAATATGGAAGTTTCCATATCCCTCACCTTGGGTATCCTTTTAAGAAGGTGAAATTGCCCTTTGCATTGCTTTTTTAGGAGGGTGCTTTTGTTGGTTTTGGTTCTTCATAGCTTTGTAACGTGGCAGAGCTATAAAGAACAGTTCCAGGGGAAGTAGGACGTCATTTTGCATCGCAATTCGCAATTATAATGCAAAATTGTAATGTGAAATTTCAGGAAAAATCATAATTAATTTCATCTGTTATTGTAATCATTCATAATTTCCAATAATTTCCGCATAATTTTGTGCCAACTTTAGCTGTTAATAGCAAAGCCACATACATTTTTTCAAAGACCTTGTAGGTTTTGAGAAAATTGATTTTAGAAATGCAGGATTTTTAAACTGTAATTTTTCTGAGTTTAAAAAACATTTTTCCTTTGCATTTTTAAAATTGATTTTCTCAAAAACTACTGCCACCATTCTCAAGGTATCACATTTCTGCCCAGTGCTTCCGGCGGTTTGATGACACAAGCATTCTGACTGGTGGCTCTTAGTAAAGGCTCCACTTTTGCTCCAGTCATATGGCACCTGTCTTTGTAAATCAGCAGCAATGAGCACTCCTTGCACAGCTTGGACAAGGTCCTCCGGCACCCAAGGCTGAGACATTAAAGCGGAATATAACCCTGCATTTCAACTTTGTTCTAAAACATTATTTACAGTATATTATATGCAACCAGCATTTTTTTTTTACTAGACCAGCATTGGAAGGGTTACACAGGGCTTTAAAGTTCCTGGAGATTTCTGCAGACGCATCCGAAGCTGAAATAGATACATTTTGTTTACATAAATGTATCTAAGTGTTGAATATGACTCATCTCTCTGACTGAGAAGGAGCTTGGAGGACAGCAAAATAGTGTGTAACATTTATCAATAGATACATGTAACTAAATAGAATGTATCTATCTGAACTTCTGCATATCTCTCCACGGAACTTTAAACCTCTGTTTAACCCTTCCAATGCTGGTCTAGTAAAAAAAAAATGCTTTTTGCATATAATATGCTGTAAATAATATTTTAGAGCAAAGTTGAAATGCAGGGTTATATTCCGCTTTAAAGTGCGCCCCTCCATCCCTCCCACCCCAGCCGTCACACACTGCTTGCTATTAGACTAAGATTCGACCCAGGGCCCCCAACACCTTAAAGGGTTACAAATACAAAGTGAGAAGAAAAACTAGAGGATAGATCAAAAAAGTGATTGATATTTGCCACGTAATTCGTTCATGTTGTTTGATCCACCCTTAGCCTACTGGTCATCATCTTTACTGCTGGGAGACAAGACAAAAACAGACAGTACCAACTGATATTAGCTATAAAACACACAGACTAACCATGTGAGAGACTAAAAGGTTGTTTATATATAACCGTTATTTCCCAAAATGCAATGAGGTTCACAGACGAGAAGCTGTCAGGGCCATGGCCCTGACATCACACGGTGGGAGGGGTTTCACAACAATATCAGCTACACAGCTGTCCCTGATGATCTTTTTGAGAAAACATAATGATTTCTCGTGGGGAAGGGGTACTATCGGCTACTGATTGGGAGGAAGATCAATCCTGGGTTAAAGTTCCTCTTTAAAGTCAGTCATTCTGAATGCGATCATGTGGGCTAATTACAGAGGTCTATCAATCATATCATTTTCTGTGCAGCGAAGACGACGGGCATTTTATGATTCACACTTTTCATATTCAGTATCTACCATCTACGTTGGTTAGAACCTCGCGGCATATCTCAGAGGCATGATGATAAGCTGAGGGATGGGTACATTCCCCCCCCCCCCCCCCCCCATTCTGCCTGCTGTTCTTGCTGCTACATCTTCCGTCTATGGCCAGCAAATATCACTTACAAACCAGTTAAGCAAATAAACTGAAAGCCTATTTTTCCCTTTGTCAGGGTTTATCTCCCTTCAAGCTTTACTTCAAAGATAAATCAATACATAAATAATTAATTTGATGAACAAAAACAAAGTGAGTAAGTAACCATGTTGAGGGGAGGGTGTTAAATTTTACGCATTGACGATGAAAGCGGAGGCCCTGCTGCCTCCACAACAAAAGATTGTAAGAACTCTGTGCGCTGATGGAGCAGGCCTGCCTTTCTTCTGCCACAGCTTTATTTGATTTCAGAACAAAGCAAGATTTTTTTTTTTTTTGATGAGTTTGAGGAGGAAAAAAAACACAAAGCCTATTCCGCAAGCAGCTCCACTTATAAATTTAGAAGCAACATTAGCTACATAAAATTCAATAAGCACAGTTCAAAGTAAGAGAACATGCTATTAACATTTAAAGTAAGGGGGAAAAAAACTTGTCAGTAACTTGAACTTAACCCCTTGCTGAGCTGGTCACTGATACACAGAACCAGAAAAGTATTAGAACACATAGGGGGTGATTTATCAAGTCACAAACAAAGAACAGAAAAAAACTAGTTCAGCAGTTGCCCAGAGCAACCAAAGGTTTCTAACAGTAAATGAAACAAGGATTCTTATTGGTTGATTTCTGGCAACACCTCCTCTTCTGCTCTGGTTTTCTTTACACCTATCTTGATAAATCATCTCTATAGAGCTCAATTCAGGGTCCAGAGATGACCATAAATCTGTTCTCCTCCTTAGTATTAATTTGATTACTTAAATTGTAATATAGTAATAACAATCCCTTAAAGATCACCATCAAATTTTACACACAGTGACATCTCGTGGTTGTTTTACTATACTGTAGTTTAACCATATATGCCGCCTGGACGTGATCCTCACGTCCAGGCAGCTGCTGCTGTGCTGCTGTGCACTCCCGCACGTGCGCACGCGTGTGCATGTGGTGCCCCCCGTTAGCCCGGAGATCAATAAATAGCAATATAATTCCCATTCATTGATCTAAGTCCCTGCTAGAAACACAGACGACTTATTTTCAGAAACCGCCGTCTTTCTGAAAAAAAAAACCGTTTCCCATCCTCATAGTACTTCCTGGAAGCAAGATCTCGCTTCCAGGACTAAAAAAGAGAAAATGTTCACTGTGGCCATCTTGTGGCCAAATATTAATACTACATCTACATATACTTTTTAATGAAATAAACCCACATTATTACCTTTAAAATTAACTGTTTACCTCCCACAACAAAAACTACCCAAATAAAATTTGTAATGAAAAATAAAATTACAATTAAAAAAAAAAAAAAAAACCATAAATAGTTACCTAAGGGTCTGAACTTTTTATATATGCATGTGAAGAGGGTATATTACAAACATTTTTTTTAATTATAAGCTTGTAAATAGTGATGGACGCAAATCTGAAAAAATGCACCTTTATTTCCAAATAAAATATTAGTGCCATACATTATGATAGGGACATAATTTAAATGGTGTAATAACCAGGATAAATGGGCAAATAAAATACATAGGTTTTAATTATGGTAGCATGTATTATTTTAAAGCAATAACTGAGAAATAATAAATTTGTTTCTATTATTTTCTTAATATACCTGTTAAAATGCATTTATATAAAAAGAAAATTCTTAGCAAAATGTACCACCCAAAGAAAGCCTAATTCGTGGCGGAGAAAACAAGATATAGATCAATTCATTGTGATAAGTAGTGATAAAGTTATTGGTGAATGAATGGGAGGTGAAAGTAGCTCTAATGCATAAGATGAAAAATCCCTGCGGGCTGAAATGGTTAAAGTAACTATGTGTTAAACCTCTAATATAACCTGGGGTGGAGAACAGTCTATTAATGGTTACAACTAATCAAAGCATATATAGAGGTGATCTTTACTAGCAGCATAGCACCAATAAAGAGCTAATAAAGTGGTTGAAGGAGGGTCACTTTTGGGCAACGTCTGGTCCAGGGGCTCTGATGCGGTTCCTTGTAAAATATAAAGTGCTCAAGGAGCCAAATGTTAAACTCGGGCCTATAGTTTTGTCTTAAAGAGGTGCCTCTTTTCACACAGTATCTACTAACTCCCCTTAGGGGCTTTGTCAGGCCTCTGACCCAAAAGGCACCAGTAGTGGACCAAGGAACTACAACCTGGTACAAACCTCCAATTTTGTCCAATCACTGAACAATTTTACCACCTCCATGTAATATGAAAGTTGACCAACATAATCTACTCATAGCATTCAAAATCTGTTGACCCTTATATTACATGGAGGCAGTAAAATTGGCCCTTTATTGGCCAATCAAGATTGAAGGTGTGTACCAGGCTTAATACCTATAAGAGAGCGACTGAGAAATACCACTATCCTCTAGGGGGCAGTGTGAAGTTATATCTCCTAAAGCCCTATCTGTGGTTGTCTATGGACAGCATGGTGATGTAGTGAATAGCCCTTTTACCTTGCAACACTGGGTCACTGGTTCAAATCCCAGCCAGGTTACTGTCTACAGTTTGTATGTTCTCCCTGTGTCTGTGTGGGTTTCATATGGACACTCTAGTTTCCTCCTACATCCCAAAAACATACAGGTAGGTTAACTAGCTTCCCCATAAATTGGCCCTAGACTACGATGGACATATCACTATGGTCAGTGTCGGACTGGGAGGTGGTAAAGCTGAGGAAATCCACTTGCTGACCAAGCAGCAGTAATCATGTGTTGCTGCTCACAGTGAAGACTTGCTGCAGGTTTCTATTGGGACTCGGGAGTGATAACACAGGGTTACTGCTGCTTGGCCAGCAGGTGGATTTCCTCAGTTTTCCCACCTCCTAGTCCGACACTGACTATGGTAGAGATTAGAATGTGAGCCCCTCCGTGGGACAGTTAACCACTTAATGACCCACCCTTTACCCCCCCTTAAGGACCAGCGCTGTGTTTAGTGATCTGTGCTGGGTGGGCTCTGCAGCCCCCAGCACAGATCAGGTAGCAGGCAGAGAGATCAGATTGCCCCCCTTTTTTCCCCACTAGGGGGATGATGTGCTGGGGGGGTCCGATCTCTCCTGCCTGCGTGTGGCTGGCGGGGGGGGCACCTCAAAGCCCCCCTCCGCGGCGAAATTCCCCCCTCCCTCTCCTACCTGCTCCCCCCCGGAGATCGGGGCTGCACAGGACGCTATCCGTCCTGTGCAGCCAGTGACAGGCTGTCCCCTGTCACATGGCGGCGATCCCCGGCCGCTGATTGGCCGGGGATCGCCGAACTGCCTTACGGCGCTGCTGCGCAGCAGCGCCGTACAATGTAAACAAAGCAGATTATTTCCGCTTGTGTTTACATTTAGCCTGCGAGCCGCCATCGGCGGCCCGCAGGCTATTCACGGAGCCCCCCGCCGTGAATTGACAGGAAGCAGCCGCTCGCGCGAGCGGCTGCTTCCTGATTAATCAGCCTGCAGCTGGTGACGCAGTACTGCGTCGCTGGTCCTGCAGCTGCCACTTTGCCGACGCGCGTTATGAGTGCGCGGTCGGCAAGTGGTTAAGGTAGCCATAAATCTAGCGATGATGGGCAGATTGCACCAAGAAACAAATCTCTCCCGAATCTCTCTCTAATCAAATTTGATTAGAGAGAGATCTGTTGGCTGCCCATACACCGCAGGCCAATTCCCGATCAATCTCATGCTGAAATCGATCAGAAATCCGCCTTGTGACGCGCCTCGCCGGCCCAACGCTGTGCCCCCTAATGTCAAATGTGCCCCCCATGCACCATACTTTACCTGCCCATTTCTGCTACTGGCTCTGGGCTCCGTCCTCCATCCATACATGCCCTTTACGTGGTTGCCGACATAGAAGCGGCATGTGTGTGACGTCACGCGCCCACGTTACTCTGGCAACCACGTGGGGCACGTGTACGGACAGAGGACGGAGTCCAGAGCCAGCGGTGGACAAGGACAGGTAAAGTATAGTGCAACGGGCACCAGAGGAGGGAACATTTGACATTAGTGGGGACAGCACTGGGGGTTTCATTGCATTGTCACTCATTCCGATGTCACTCGCTGTTACTGCCGTGCACCCGATCAACCACGAGGGCCCGACATCTTGCAGCATGTCCAGTCGATACATGCAACCAAATTGACTGGTCGCATTGTCAATCATGCTCTTGGTAGCATCGATAATAATTATCGAATCGGATGGTCGATCAACCGCCAAGTCGATAGGTGTAATAGCCACCATTAGTGACAAAATGATATACTCTGTACAGCACTGCAGAACATGCCAGCGCTATATAAGTAAAAATAATTGTCTATGGGGATACCTGTGTTTGTACGGATCTAATAAAACATCTAAAAATCCTATCTATTTGATTAAGGGTAACACACAAGGCCTCACTCCACGGTCTGTTTTTGTCTTCTTAGCTACGCTTCTAAAGATGGGGGTCTGTAAACAGCATTCCATTTTTTTTTCTATAAGGAGTTAAAGTGCATAATTACCATAATTCTTAAACCCTTCTGAACAGATCCTTTTCTGTAATAAAGAGAAAGAATCTGCTGTGATTGTTCAGCAGACACTGCAGGATGTGCAGCCAGACACTTAGAACCCACCCTTCTCTGAAGAAGAAAATACAAGGGGGCCTCTTTGAGGAAAGTAGATTAAACTTGACATGTGATGACATCAATGCAGAACGAGGTGGGTATCAAAGCCATTGCTTGTTCCAGCTTACAAATTAATGCAGCAAACAATTCTAATATACTAATAGGTGTTACAATTGTAGGCATCCATTAAGCAAATGGATCTATTTCATTGTATTTTTAGGAATGGTTTGGTATTGTAAATACTTGTGTCATACCTGGAAAAGGCTTAATAACACAAGTGTTGCTGGGATCCACCTTTCTTTCCACAATTGACATAATCTCCTTAGGGCAGGGTGTATTTTTCTTACATAGCGCCAACAATGTTCCCAGCACGTTGCTTGTGCAGATTATTCAAAGGAAAGAAAATAGAAGGAAATCCTGGCTGTTTGGGGTCTGAGGGATGAATTAAAGCAGAGTCTTATCTAAAAGCGCTGAATAGGTCTTCAAAGGGAAATGGGTAAGGAGGGTCCTACACAGATGGGCAGTTGTCTCGCCAGGAGTGAAAGGCATGGAAAAGGCTGCCCATGTTTAAAATCATAAACACTCACCATACTAAACCCAAGGCACAACTTTAAATTCAAAGGATTGCCGGTTTTTGGCAGTGGGATGGCTGTCCTCACCCTTCTTCAGAATACATGCGCTGTACAGCCGCTCACCATGTGGCTTTCCTAGGGAGATCTGGAAAGTGTAATGGTTAAGGGCTCTGCCTCTGACACAGGAAACCAGGGTTCGAATCTCGGCTCTGCCTGTTCAGTAAGCTAACACCTATTCAGTAGGAGAGCTTAGGCAAGTCTCCCTAACACTGCTACTGCCTATAGAGCGCGTCCTAGCGGCTGCAGCTCTGGCGCTTTGAGTCCGCCAGGAGAAAAGAGCAATATAAATGTTATTTCTCTTGTCTATCTGTAGCCTGCCCATACACCACAAGCCGATTCTCAACCAATTTCAGCATGAAATCTCTCAGGAATTGGCCTTGTGACGCCCCGGCACTGTCCCACTAAAGTAAAATATGCCCCAGTATACTTTACCTGCTGGCTCTGTGCTTCATCCATATATATACGCGCCCCACGTGGTTACCAGCGTAATGTGGGTGCATGTGTGACGTCACACACGTATACACGGCCAATCACGTGGGGTGTGTGTATGTGGATTTAGGGCGGAGCACGGAGCCAACGGTGGACCCCGACAGGTAAAGTATACTGCACAGGGCACATTTTACACTAAAAACAAGACAAAACAATGTTTATATTGTGCTTTTCTCCTGGTGAACTCAAAGCACCAGAGCTGCAGCCACTAGGTTGGCTCTATAGGCAGTAGCAGTGTAAGGGAGGTCTTGCCCAAGGTCTCCTACTGCCTCCCACTAGGAGGGACGGCGCCAGGGTTCCGTTGAATTCAATGCTCTTTCCAATATCGTATGCCATTCAGGGCCGGACTTACAATAAGGCACTGTAGGCACGTGCCTACAGGCGCCTGATGATTGAAAGGCGGCTCCCTCCCCTCCCTGAGTGCCTCCTTCCTTCCTTCCCTATGCAGAGTCCGGATGAGAGTGTAAATAAGAGGTGACTCGCCCTGCTCTCGGCATTC
The DNA here is from genome assembly GCF_040937935.1 of Hyperolius riggenbachi. Lineage (NCBI taxonomy): Eukaryota > Metazoa > Chordata > Amphibia > Anura > Hyperoliidae > Hyperolius > Hyperolius riggenbachi. The sequence continues at coordinate 314,661,724 of NC_090651.1, forward strand.
CACTGATGAGATCTCCCTTCAGTTAGGGCACCTCTAGCTACTTAATACTGAGGGTACCTCTGGATACCTAATGCTAAGGAGCACCTGTAGCTACCTATGACGGGCGAGGGAAGTAAGGGAGAAGTGACAGCTGGGACAGCCAGAAGACTTGTCGTGCAGTTTGTTGGGGGTTTGTAGGTTTATGGAGGGTGAAGTCTAAGGTGCCAGGACATCTGTGCCTATAGGCTCCTGTGGGGTAAATCCGGGCCTGATGCCGCAATTTGCGTCAGATTCAACCAATTGATCAAATCAGTCGGATATCAATGGAAATTATCATCCAGTGTATGGTCTCCTTTAATACTTTGAGGTTGACAGGCTGCAGCTGTAGGGATAGTCGGAATTGCTAATTTCCGCTTCCATGTAAAATCCACTTTTCGACATTGCCGATTACAGCTACCATTACCGATTTCCGCATTCCGATGAGGATTTTTGTACAAATTTCTGCCGAATTTAACATCGATTTTCTCAAAAACTACAAGGTCTTTTTGGAAAAAATGTTTTCCTCTTGTTCCCACTCTTCTGCTTAACATACCCTGAAAATTTGTTGTTTCTAGCACCTATGGGGACTTTGCTATTAACCTCTAAAGTCGGCGGCATACCACATATCAGTAATGCAGATTTTCCGCATTTTACATTACAGTCAATGGCCGCTGACTTTAGCGGTTAATAGCAAAGCCCCTGTAGGTGCCAGTGACATACAATTTTCAGTGTGTGTTAAGCAGAAGAGTGGGAACAAGAAGAAAAAAAAAATCTTTCAAAAAAATACCTTGTAGTTTTTGAGAAAATCAATGTTAAAATCGGTGGAAATTACCACGATTTCCGCGAAAATCTGCCTACCGCACTTATATTACCGATTTCCGATAGGAAATGCGGAAATTGCATTTCCGTGGAACTGGAACAAGCATCCCTATTGCAGCTGCACGTGTACCGAGGTGTCACTTATGCCCCCTCCGAAGCCAGTATTCTTCATTCTCTTTTACTACATACATTAGTCTACTGTATTAAATAGAGAAGAACAGGAGCAAGATGGAAGCAGAGCAGGAATTCTATGAAGGCCTAGGGCAACAGGCAGTGGGAAAGGCAGCCTGCCAATTAGACAATTATTCTGGCTTATTTGTTTGCTTAAACACAACGCCCAACAAGTATGAGTAATAGGAAGAGAAGTATTAGGGGATACTGAAAATATAGACGGTGGTGGTGACCATACTTCCCATTCATTTATAGCATAAAATGAGACACAGATGGGTCATACTAATCTGTCTGCAGATGTTCAGAGGACACACAATCCTGGATTTAGTCTGCTATTGTTGTCTCCTATTGGGCCTCCCTTTGCATTAGCAAGACACAGTGGTCCAATATTGTCCAATAGATATGAGCAAGCAAAATACGCAAAGTCACATTCGCAGATAATCTGGCTAATTTGCTTAACATGTCCCTGAGATGGGGATACAAAGAAGAAATATACATACCTGGAGCTTTCTCCAGCCCACTCCGGCCTGATCGCTCCCTTGTTGTCCTCAGTTGCCGCCTGGCCCCGATAAGTTGTCCAGTCGGAGCCAGTCGGTGAAGTGCGCGCGCGCTCCCTCGACTCGCTCTTAACACTGGGAGCGCTCAGAGACTGCGCAAGCACAGAATGCTCTCGCAGTGGTGGGAGTGAAACCAGGGAGCTAGGGCTGCTCAAATCTGGATCCGGGAGATACCCGGATAGTTGCTATCCGGATATCTCCCAGTAAACCTGTGTGGGGTGGGCAGGGGGGTCAATCTTACCTGTCTGACGTCTTCTTCGTCCGTCCCTCGGCGTCTCCCACGATGTACTCCATGAGCGTCACGTGATTACAAACACTTCCTCCCTCAACCCGGACGGAGGAAGTGTTTGTAATCACGTGACCGCCACGTGGAATGCATCGTGGGAGGCGCCGAGGGACAAAGAAGACGTCAGACAGGTAAGATTGACCCCGCGCCCACTCCGCACAGGTAACTGGGAGATATCCGGATAGAACTATCTGGATGTCTCCCAAATCCGGATTTGAGCAGCCCTGGAGGGAGCGCGTGCACGGCCTGGATTTGCATGCCCAGTTGGCCCCGGATGGGAGGACATTCCGGGCCAATTGCAGAAGAACCAGGCGGTGACTGAGGACGACGAGGGAGCGATCAGGCCGGAGGGGGCTGGAGGAAACCCCAGGTATGTATATTTTTTCTTTGTATGCCCATCTCAGGTTCCCCGTTAAGGCAAAATCTTCGCAAACTTAAGCCCAAAATTTGCCATGAGTTGAATATTATGCAGGGAGTTGCTTATTTCTTTTTCTACATCCAAATAAGTGTTTCCAGGTATGCTTGTAAAGGAATCAGACCATATAGAGCCTGCCCCTAGCCACTAATAGGAATTAAGAAATCCTCACCCCTTTATAAAGGGGAGAGTGGGAGGGTTTTCTCATTATCTTTCATGCTTCCTTTCTGGCTGTAGTAAGAGAGAAATACAAGGAGAGTTGAACTAGATTGACAGGGTCAGTGAGTGTATAAGGACAGTAGTGGTGAATATTTTTTGGGCTCTGCATCCTACACAGGCAAATGCAGTCAGTTACTGTCATTGATGATATACTGTGTGGATTGGACTTTTTTCTGTAATTATTGTTCTAAATAAAAGGTTAATATTATGCATATTTCCACATAATTGTTTATTATTACTGTTACCATAAAGGTTATTTTTTCGCACATTTGCACATAATTGTGTGTTATATGTCATGTGATCACATGATCTCACTTTTTGTGATGTTTTTGCATACATGATGACGTGAGCATTCAGTCAGCGACTCCAGTGATCGCATCTTCAAGGAATCCTTCTGGAGAAAATGTACGCTGAGTACTTAAAACAGCTCTACCCTTCTTCCCTCAGGGTCTGAGGCTTTATAGTAAACTGCAGCAAAGGGGTCAGGAATTGGTGGGTGACTGCGCATACGCTCACACTGCCGGCAGCGGTGCGACCAAACTTTGGCATCAGTCTGTTCACCATATTACAAACCATCGGATGGGCCTGTTCCCCGAATAGTAACGGTGTCAAAGTAGACGAGATTGGCGCGCGTTGTCGCATTATTACCTGATGACCCAGCAACCGGTATTTTAATGTCAACTTGCTCACAGTCTTACAAGCCGTTGGAGGCGATTAATCCCTGATGGTACTGGAGTAAGTTAGACGAATTTCCGGGGCTGGACATCACATTTTTAAAACAGAATTGAAACTGATGAAGATCAACAAAAACTGTCTGCAAGCTGATTGATTTTGGTGTTGTATTGACCAATAGATGGATACTTTTATCAAATCTATTGTAAATTGATTGAAATGTTGCAGGTTTGATTGATGCAAAAAAACCAATATCTGCTAGATAACTGTTAAAAAAAATCTGCTAAATCAAGCAGGATGGAACATTTTTGATTGTTCAAGAAATATTTTAAATTGATTAAACAGTAGATTCAATCAGCGCTTAAACTTCATCAGTGAGATAACATGTCACCCGCTGTCATCAAACTTAAAGAGAAACCGTGACCAAGAATTAAACTTCATCCCAATCAGTTGCTGATACCACCTTTCCCATGAGAAATCTATTTATTTTCACAAATGGATCATCAGGGGACTCGGTATGGCTGATTATGTGGTGAAACCCCTCCCACAGTGTGATGTCAGGACCATGGTCCTGGCAGTTTCCTGTCTGTGAACATGGTTGCATTGTGGGAAATAACAGCTGTTTACAGCTGGGTCCAACTGCCAAAAAAACAAGCAGCATCTCCTCCCACTGACATCACCTGCCAGCAGTAAAAATGTCACCATGTGGTAAATGTCAGAATGTAAATCAGGGAGAGGAAAGATTTTACAATGTGAAAACACTGACTAAATCATTTATACATAATTATTGTAAAAATGAAGCACTATTTTTATTAAATTATTTTCACTGGAGTTCCTCTTTAAGTAATCAATCACCAATAACAGGTACATTGAAGGCTTACCAGACCATAATTCCCCAAACTACAAGGCATTGAGTAACATTGGCCAATCAGAGAGGAACAGATGTGTGGGAGGGGAAAATAGGAAAAAAGAGGGGCTTCAGCCAATCAGGCTGCATTAGCTATGTCTGAGGGGAAAGTAAAGAAGGAAAAAAGAAAACCCAGCATGCCCTGCAACTTTCTGTGTGCGGCAGATGTACCAAACAAGAGCCAGGGAAACTGGGGAATGATATTTCATGGAGAAGAAAAGTAAGAGGGATTTTAACTTTTTGATTGCCTGGTTAGCATCCTTATTACTTGCTTACCAGATAAAAATAAAGAATTGATTTTTGATTTTATGCCTGACAGTTACTCTTTAAATGGCTCTGCATCTCTCACTTCATAGTACTCCAGGAGTGGACTTCACAGCACAGCAATGGTTGCACAACTTGTATTGATACGGGTTCAATAAAATGCTATAATCTGTCATTTTGCTTTTTTGTTCTTCGATCTCCACAGAAGTGTTCCCAGTATAGCTGATCGGCTTTTGAAACAGGATAAATGGCTTAAAAGGAAATTCACCTTTGACCGCAAACACAGCAGGATTTTATATACTTCATAAATTCCACATAACCATAACTGTTACCTGTGGCAGATAAAAAGGTTCAACCTGAGCAATAAAGCTTTGAAGTCCGGCCAGCACTGAGCAATTTAAAAGGACAGCCAAAGATCAAATAAAAAGTCGCACTGGGTTGTCACAGGTGTCTGGGGAAGTTTAACCATCTTCCCTAATCTCTGATGAAGACAAAAACCATTGTTTGTGCAGTTTATACCTTGCTAGAAAGCACATTACTTTGTACTTTCTCCCGCAGAGATCCTTTGCTCCTTGTGAAAGTGGTAAAGCATTGACAGTCTCTGTTGGCCTTTGAATGTGTATAAAAGTATGGAAGACACCGCAGAATAGACAAGATTGCACTGAGGGAACAATAGGTCGATATTTCAGAAAGATGAAATGTGGCTGTAACATCTTTAATGCCAGGTTATTGTACAAAGTGTTGGATCAATTGTGGGTAGTTTATTGGCTGATGGAAAGACATGGTGAGCCTGAGTAATCCATTTTCTGTCATATTTCTGTTGAAATCTAGTCAAGATCAGTAGGTACTTTGTAAAAGGGCATTAGGATAAAGTGGTGTGGTGTGTGACCATGCCAATACAATTGTAAAAATAGTAAGTTTACATGGGGCAACACAGCTCGGGGCAATGCACAAAGTGTGAACTCACACTTACGCTAAATACTCACCTGATTATGGACCGGGGAACCTCATAGCGACACCTCCCGATGTACGAGGCTCCCAGATCCATCTTCCTGCCCGCAGGAACACTCAATGTCACGTGACGGCACACGACAGGCGCAAGCGTGAGTTCAAATGATTGCGGTACTTTATTTTGTACTTGGAGTCGGCTGGAATCTGAAAGATCCACCGTGATGGTCATTATCGCCGCATGTCACAAAGCATTGTTTGCCTAATTGCGGGCTCATACCCATGCCATGTATTTATATGTTGCTTATGGAGACTGTGGATCTCCAGTGCTGCGTGCATGTTTTGTATAGAATTGCATATAATTTGGTTTGTGCTGCTCATGCCAGGTATTTGTACACACACACAACACACACACACACAAACAAACAAACACACAAACAAACACACAAACAAACACACACACACACACACACACACACAAACAAACACACACACAACATACACATACACACACACATACACATACACACACGCACGCACACACACACACTCACACACACATACACACACACTGGTGACCTTTCAGGGAATTTATATTTCAGAATAGGAAATTGCATGACATTATCTCAAAGTAGTTTATGCTGCTGCCACGTGAAAGCGGTTGGTTTAGATTCCATGTAGAGGCAGGTTCAAGAGTTGCTCAATAATCTGTGAAACTAGTCACTCAGCATGATGTGACTCCCAAGCTTCTCTTGCCTTCAAACCTTCTGCCTGGCGGTGTCTCCAGTCACATTACAAATCCCTATTTACAGCATCACCTCCCTCGGAGACATTGGCATTAATAATAACCATTTAATTAGAGGAGATCAAAGGCATGCCAACTAACGCAACCTCAAAGGAAAGGGTGGATGAAAATGAAGAAAAACATGTGATATTGGCTTGATAAACATACAAGTATAGGATAGACAGATAGCTAGCTAGATAGATAGGGGTTGATTCACTAATGATAATGTGCTCAAGCAGCACAGGTTAATACATACAAGCGCACACTACACGCGGCCTTCTCAGCATAGCGTGTGCTCTTAACTTACACACGATCGTTCCTACTTCTGCGAGATATGATGGTTGTGTGACCGCAGTACTTCACTAGCACGTATATGTTAATTAATGTAGTAGCGTCTGTACTAGTTAAGTATCTCGGTCGCGCTACATCACATGGTGCGGAGTAGGAACAATCGCACGTAAATTACTGACAGGTTCGCACATATCGTGAGCTCATATGTATTAATCACACTGCTTGAGTCCATTTATCATCAGTAAATCAACCCCATAGATAGATAAACAGAATATGTTGGCACTTTATAAAACAATAATAATAATAAATAGATGATAGATAGATAAAAATACAAAGAGACAATTTGAGAATGGTGAACAAACTCAATGATATACACCATCTGTTCCATTTGTGAGATGACTTCACCTATGAATTAGCAACAACATAAGCAAAAATTTTGGCAAGAGAAGCTCTACAGATCCTAATTACAGTCACAGTAAAATGCTACAAATCCCATCTGCACAGCAGCCCCATGGGAGTACATCACAGACATTTGAGTGAGCTCTTCCTATTCATTTTAGCTAGAACTAACACAGCAGATAATCCAGTTTAACCACTGATGATATTTTGGTATCTCCCTTAAATTATGGTCTGTCTACTGCTCTCTACAGGAAAATGACTGCGCTGCGGGATTTCCGAGGAAATGTTTGCTGTAGGGGTAGCACGGTGGTTTAGTGGTTAGCACTCCTCCCTTGCAGTATGAAAGCCCCGTGACAAAGAATATAGGCTGTGTTTTTGCTCCTTTGTGTTTGGGGACATTTCCTGCCATTTTCCAAAAACAATCTAAGGCTAGTTTATCAACACAGGTGTAACTGAAGCATATGTTTAAATCTTACCCAGAGCGGACACCTATGTGGCAGCAGTTACCTGAAAGTAGCTTGGTAATTGGTTCAGGATTCTAAGGATAATTGTCATTGGTTCACACAGTGCACTAATAGGGTGCCCCGGTAGGAGCTAAGCAGATGCTTTTGTTGGTGCGCTAGTGTTCATTCTCAGCGCTGCGTAATATGTTGGCGCTTTATAAATACAATAAATAAATAAATAAATAATAAAATAAATAAATAAGTGGAGGAGAGCATTGACGGTGGTCTTGGCGGGTTGACACAGAGCATCCGGAAGCAGCGGGGAGCGACAGTGCCAGCAGAACATGGCATATAGCAGCGGACATAGGGACAAGAGAACAAGGCCCTTTAGAAAACAGCACCACACATATATAGTCTTCAAAAATATATGCAATTTTATATAGCAGCGGACAAACAATCATTAACCCTCTGCACTCAAAACACGCTCACAGCGAGCTGGGACTCTAGCGGCAATAAAAAAACCTCGGTTGCAAAATTGTGTTTAGTTGCAAAAATTAAGGACATTAGCTTTCAAAATGGATTGCATGCAACAACAGTCTGCCAACAGTCTGTACTGGACCACCATCTCACCATCAATATGAGCATGGCTTCCCTTGTTTGTGTGTATGTAGCAGCAGACATTGAGCACTGTAAGTGCCAGAGAACTCAGTGCAGGTTTACTTCAATGCTCGGCCATCACACGGGTAATCAAGACAATTGGATTTGCCGGTAATCTTGGGCAATGGCTAGGTGACAAGTAGTTTGCATGCTGCAAGGTACTTATCACTTCGAACAGGATATAGCACAATGGACCTGCTGCTTGAAAGTGTGGTAATATTGCTGTGCACAGACATCGATGGTAATATTACCCTTGCTGCCAACACTCACTGTTTACCGTGAGTTACACTATTAGAGCAACGCATGGTACTCGACTAGCACAACCATTGCTATGATAACTAATGAGTGTTACCATTAGTAGCGCACGTTACCTTAGCAACTTTCACGCTAGTCAAGTAGTGTAAGTTGCGCTAATAATGGAACTTGGGACACAGTGCCGGTAGTAAGGGTAATATAGCCGTGCAATGTCTGTGCACGGCAATATTCCCACGTTTTGGAACATCAGGCACAATGTGAGAAGACTTATGATGGATGTTGAATGAATCACGCCCATAGAAAGCCCATTGTCTTCAATAAGATAAGCTGCCTGAGCATGAGTTATTGAAGCAGAACTCTCAGCAGTACATGAATAGGGAGAAAAGCAAATACACATGTCAAGGAAGGCTCATTATGGTCCTCAACTTCTTTACTTTGCAAATATCTTTTCACCTTCGGCTGTGACAATGGGGAAGACATGACAGCTGTATCGTCAAAGATGGCTTCCATGTTCTAGCAGTAGGAATATGGACAAAATCCTCTTAACTTTCTTGAAGTTTAATTCCACGATCCAACTGACCTAATCTTCAAGTGGCGTTTGAGGCCAGAAAATGGACGGTCACAGAAATGATTATTTCCACAATTGTGCTAATTACCACGGGAGTCTATGGGGATCTGAACGATCGTCATTCATTGATCTGACAGGATGATCACAATCACCACATGTCATTAAATATCGTTTAACTCATTTTAAACAATGTTAGACAATATCGTGAAAAACAATTGTTCTTCATGAAAAAAAGACGCCAGACATAGCTAAAAATCTATGACAAAATTGCACCGAGGTTACTGATCTTACGGCTGCATAGTATACTGCCCTGCACTCAGCAGCAGGGCTGTATTTACATTTCAGGAGCCTATAGACACAGAGGTCAGGCACCCTAAACTCCGGTTTCCACCGGACCCCTTAAATTCTTACGTGATCACGCGTTCACCCGCAAAACCACATGACAAGTGTGCTTTACGCAGTCAAAGTAGTCATACACTTTATAATTGTTTTTCCCAGTTATGACAGGAAAACACAATGAAATGTTCTGACAGGCTTACTGTCATATCGATTATGTCCAACATTTCCGATCGATTTTCCATTCACTTCTATGAAAAATTGTTTGAAAAATCGGTCGAAAATCAGATCGAACATGTTGAAAATAATATATCTGACAGTAAATCTGTCAGAAAATTGCATCAAGTGTACCTAGCATAAGACATTCAATCGGACACATTTGATCAATCATGAATTGAAGTGGATTTAAAGGGACTCTGAGCAGTGCAGAAACTATGGAAAGATGCATATCATTTTAAAGCTCTCTTTCTCCTCTTTCCAATGATATATAAACCGCTGCCCTAAGCCTTTTAGTTTTCGCTATTTTCGTGATTGAAATTGCCGCGGACGCGATTTCAATTGCGAAAATAAAGAAAACTAAAAGGCGTAGGGTAACAATGTAGGTGTCGCCAGAAAGAGGAGAAAGAGAGCTTTAAAATGATATCCATCTTTCCATAGTTACATTGTATTACACAGGCCGACTTTTTCTGCTGAATGGAGCTGCTGACACTGGGGAAAGTGTCGTCCTGTGTAATACAAGTAACTATGGAAAGATGGATATCATTTTAAAGCTCTCTTTCTCCTCTTTCTGGCGACACCTAAATCGTCGCTTTACGCCTTTTAGTTTTCTTTATTTTCGCGATTGAAATCGCGGCCGCGGCAATTTCAATCGCAAAAATAGCGAAAACTAAAAGGCGTAGGGCAGTGGTTTATATATCATTGGAAAGAGGAGAAAGAGAGCTTTAAAATGATATGCATCTTTCCATAGTTTCTGCACTGCTCGGAGTCCCTTTAAGTATTTACATTTGATATTACGAATGAAACACTGAACCGAAATGTTGGCTTTTGGTTGGTTTATCATAATGTCGATCATAATATCAATCATGATGATTACGATTAAGAAAGCAAAATTGTATAGTGTATAACTAGCTTTAGTTCCATTAGGATGAGTGTTTTGAAAGAGTTGGGTTAAAATGCTTTCTTTTCAGCAGTGTAGTTATATTCCTCCTTTTGTTTGGCGTAATTTTATTTATAGGCAGTACTTCCTCTTTAGTGACAACAAGCAAATATATGGATGTGGAAGCCATAAAGGGCCCAGATGTCTTTTTAGAATTTGCAGAGTTCCACCCAGGCCAGGTGCAGACTTTCACATTTAATTATCTGAGACTAAATCTGAGTGCTGATTTGTGACATGCGGAGGCCCTGCCTGAGCCAACCAGCACTAAACCTCCTGAGAAATGCCTAGAGTCACAGAGCACACATGTCCTCCTCTATATTGCCCACTTGCTTTTTACTATCTATGGAGATGGCTAGATAATGAAAGGCAGAAGCATTCTTTAGGCAACACAGACACGCATGAATCCATCCAGGGGGTCACAGATGCAGATATACGGACTGGCTAGTTCATCTGCACATACCTATGATGTAAGAAGTCAAAAATAAACCGCTACATGTGAACAGTGTTGCTGTAGTCTTCAGATATGGGTTAAAGGCAAATATGTCACCAATATCAGTCATTCTGTCCAGTAACTGCCAAACAGAACAAACATGACGTTTTGGGGGCTATCCTTAAGGGATGCTCATTCAAATTTTCGCATTTCCGATTGGAACTTGGATTTCTGCTGAAATACCGCATTACCTTAACTTGGTAATTTTATCCCAACTACAGAACTCGGAAGCATTGGACCAATCAGAGAATGCCGTCAACTCGGAAGGCACCTGACTATCAGTTTTCTGCATGCATTTTCTGCACAACATGTGTGTTTGCATTTGGGAAAACGCACATTATTTTTCACAGAAGCTAATGTAATTGATAGGGAAAATGCCAACAGCTATAGATGTAATGTAAATTAGTGGCTATGAGCCTCTACTAGGACTGTGGTCATTTAGGTGAAGGAGCTCCACTATTGATAGCTGATAGGAGAATGTGTGTGCACATGTAACAATTAGGCTTAGGACACAAACACAAGGAATCCAGTGCAGGAGATATGGGCGCAGCCGGCGCCACTCTAGACCATAATAGGAATTACGGCTATAGCGGAGCACAGTGAGTAACTTCTGCACCGTCAGAAGACGGAGCTGAAGTTGCTCTTAAAACACTGTAATTCGTCCGCCAGCAATAGCTGGAAGCCGAATTACATCATTCCCCACCATCCACGTTGACCCGGAGAGGAATAGTAATTTACGCCGCCGGGACTTGTGCAGCAGCAGGATAAGCCATATACCGGCTGTATCCTGCGCCCAAGTCTCCTGGCGGGGATTTCTCTCGTACGCTTAGGACAATATGGTTAGAAATTAGGTAGGCCTGAATGTGGTGGGGACGTGTGTGTGTGTGTTTAGGGGCGGAGGAGGGGATGGGGGGGTATAGGGTTAGGCATTAGGAAGCAGAGTCATTTAGGCCTAGTTCACACTGCATGGATGAAAAACTGAAATGTGAAAAAACTGATCCGTGGAATGGATCCGTTTTTAAAAGGCATCAGTTTTTCATCTGTGACCCTCCATTCCGTTGAATGGTCAATGCGCGGTCAATGTGACGTGTCCGCCACTCTGGATTTATCGCAGCCTCCCCAAACTTGTGGAATGTACGAAAATAGATTCGTTCTAATGGAGCAAATTGAAGAGATCCTATTGATTAACATAGGATCCATTGCCCTCCATTAGGATCCAATCTGTTTGGTTCCTGGCCTTAGATCAACAAAGTTGTACTGAAAGCTCAGATGAAAGTAACACAGCAACACTTCTTGTTCCGTTCTGTGGATTGATCATCCATACAAACATACTACAACACAAGTACAATTGAGGTACAAAGTACCCAGCAAGCTCATTGTGAACCAGAACTCGCACGAATGTGTAATGGGCTACAATGGACCTAAAAGCGCTCTAACTAAAATACTATGGAAAACACAAGTTTGCTTTCTTAAAGGATACCCGAAGTGACTTGTGACATGATGAAATAGACATGGGTATGTACAGAGCCAAGCACACTAATAACTATGCTGTGTTCCTTTTTTTTCTTTCTCTGCCTGAAAGAGTTAAATATCAGGTATGTAAGTGGCTGACTCAGTCCTGACTCAGACAGGAGGTGACCACAGTGTGACCCTCACTGATAAGAAATTCCAACTATAAAACTCTTTCCTAGCAAAAAATGGTTTCTGAGAGCAGGAAAGAGATAAAAGGGTCAATAATTCATAGATTTTAGTTGTGGCATACTTCAAGGAATGTGTAATTGAGCAACAACAATAAAACAGTTAAACCGTAAAAAGTAGATTTGAACATAAAATATGTATATAATATCTTAAAAAGTCATTTATAGGAGAAGGAAGATAGATAAAATCGTTTATTTTATTTATTTTCTCTTCGGGTGTCCTTTAAAGCAGTAGGATTAGCCATACTATGCCAGAGAAAAAACACATATATAAGTAGATAAATACTTTATCTACTTACATAACACACGTATTGTACTGTCCACGTTTTGATTTCAGTGAATTTAATATAGTAAATAAAGAGAATTCTGTTCCTGGAGGGAACCGTGTTTTTTGCCCACAGTTTGAGGCTAAATCCTGATGTCATTTCTGCCCTTAACTTTTTTCTTTTCTCCTCCAATCGCTGAGCCACCTCAGCCTTGCTTGTAAACACAATTGAGCAGAGGATCGTGTTTCAGATAGGCAGCTAGGCAGGGAAATAAATGGAAGAGGAGGAATATATTATAGATAAAAATAACCCCCAGCATGCAACTATTTTGCACTGACCATTAAAGAGCCAGTGCTCCTAAAGTATGTGATAACTCCAAACCTTAACAGCAGAAAAAGTTTTGAAAGTTTTGAATGCAGGATTAGCATCTTTATCACTTAATACACTCAGACCAGTTGCTGTTGAAATTTGATTTTTATGGTGACAATCCAGCTTTAAACCAGAAGGTATTTGCGATAATTCAGGTTGGAGTGAGCTCCGCGATGTCTCCTAGTGCATCACTGCTGACTGATATTTACCAACAACTCTAATAACTGATCGAAAACCTAACTGAACCAACTGAACACATTTAAAAAGAACTGTGAAAAGAACTTCAGTGCTTCGTTGGTTTGAAAAGTGGTTCACTTTTGGCGTGACCAATGAGATAATTGTCTGTCGCAAAGTTCTTGTAAACTTTTTTTTAAAATTTCATGCAGCTTTCAATTGGGCCAATCAAATTCAACTGCTGCCTGATTTTGATTGGCCTAACATCGTGATGCATGAAATTTGCAATGAATTTGCAAGACAGCTGGAAAATCATCATCTCGTTGATCATCTCAGCTTCACACCAGTTCAGATACCATCTCACCTTGAACCTTCACTCCTCCCATGAGACCCTCTTGTTCTCTAGCTTGGTCACTTCCTCTCACACCCGCATCCAGGACTTCTCACAAGCATCACCTCTCGTTTAGAACGATCTCCCCAAGCCTGTCCGTCATGCTTTGAGCCGGCTGGAAGCCTTCATATGTACTCTCAAAACACACATGTTCAGACAAGCCTATAATTTGCTATAGGTAGCAGTGGAGTTTCACTGCCTAATCCACTAACCCCTCGGTCTCCTGCCCTAATTTCTCCCACCCACAACCCTCTAGAGTCTAGACTGACAGCTTGCAAGGGCAGGGGCCAGGGGCATAACTAGGGAGGAGCAGCCCCTGGGACTGCAGGGGGCCCAGATGTGTGGGGGGCCCCCAACTACTAACATTCAATTTCTCTGATATTCCAGATGCGGTGTATTTGTAGCTACACATGTTATGATTATGAAGATCCTGTTAGCCACACTTTTTTATGAGCCTTGTAAGATGAGCTCCCAGGCTGTGAGGGTCACCAAGAAGAGGCAAAGGAAGGGTTGTGAGTATTTGTAGTTAGAGTGATTTGTAATTATGCCCATGGCAAGGACTTCCTCCTAGTGTTTCCTATCCTACTCTTCTGTAATTTATCATATGAACATGTTGATAATTTCTCAAACCACACATAAACTATATATGTATTTGTACCTGTATTGCTGGATGTCCTGATTGTACAGATATATGAACACAGGCCCGGATTTACACCACAGGAGCCTATAGGCACTGATGTCCTACACCTTTTGCCCTCTAGGAACCCACAAACCCCCGATAAACTGCACCGCAAGTGTGCTGGCTGGGACAGCTGTAACTTCTCTCTTACCCGTCATAGGTAGCTACAGGTGTCCCTTAGCATTAGGTAGCCAGCAGTACCCTCAGTATTAAGTAGCTAGTGGTGCCCCCAACTGAAGGGAGATCTCGTCAGTGGAATGCAGAGAGCTGGGTAAGTGACCTCTCATTTAAACGCCGCTCGGGATTCAGCATAGGGAAGGAGGGAGGCGCTAAGGGAAGGGAAGGAGCCACCCTTCCATCATCAGGCGCCTGTAGGCACGTGCCTACAGTGCCTTATGGGAAATACGGCCCTGACTGAACACCTCCTGTATCTATGCTCCAATAACTGGCATCATCCTGATTCAAAACTCCTTAATGTATCTATGCTCCTCACTCTTTGCTTTGCAATATGTACAGCATCACAGAAGATGTTGGCGCTCGGAGCAGTGCTTTTCAGCGCTGCTATATTTGGGCGCAGCCGGCGCCTCCATAGACTTCAATAGGAATCATTCCTATTGAAGCGCTCAGTGAGTAACATCGGCTCCGTCAGAAGACAGAGCCGAAGTTGCTTAAAAACATAATAATTCGGCCTCCAGCAATCGCTGGAAGCCGAATTATTTCATTCCCCCACTATCCATGTCGGCCTGGAGGGGGAATAGTAATTAAATCGGCCCGGACTTGTGCAGAAGCAGGATCAGCTATATACCGCTGTATCCTGCGCCCAAGTCTACCGGCGCCGATTTCAAATGTACGCGTTGGCGCTATACAGGGAGTGCAGAATTATTAGGCAAATGAGTATTTTGACCACATCATCCTCTTTATGCATGTTGTCTTACTCCAAGCTGTATAGGCTTGAAAGCCTACTACCAATTAAGCATATTAGGTGATGTGCATCTCTGTAATGAAAAGGGGTGTGGTCTAATGACATCAAGAAGTTTTGAATCAGGATGATACCATTTATTGGCTAACTTAGAGATGGATAAACAGTACTGTTTATCCATCTCTAAGTTAGCCAATAAATGGTATCATCCTGATTCAAAACTTCTTGCTTTTACTCATAGCTAACCCTATCAGGTGTGCATAATTATTAGGCAACTTCCATTCCTTTGGCAAAATGGGTCAAAAGAAGGACTTGACATGCTCAGAAAAGTCAAAAATAGTGAGATATCTTGCAGAGGGATGCAGCACTCTTAAAATTGCAAAGCTCCTAAAGCGTGATCATCGAACAATCAAGCGTTTCATTCAAATTAGTCAACAGGGTCGCAAGAAGCGTGTTGAAAAACCAAGGCGCAAAATAACTGCCCATGAACTGAGAAAAGTCAAGCGTGCAGCTGCCAAGATGCCACTTGCCACCAGTTTGGCCATATTTCAGAGCTGCAACATCACTGGAGTGTCCAAAAACATAAGGTGTGCAATACTCAGAGACATGGTCAAGGTAAGAAAGGCTGAAAGATGACCACCACTGAACAAGACACACAAGCTGAAACGTCAAGACTGGGCCAAGAAATATCTCTAAGGTTTTATGGACCGATGAAATGAGAGTGAGTCTTGATGGGCCAGATGGATGGCCCCTGGCTGGATTGGTAAAGGACAGAGAGCTCCAGTCCGACTCAGATGCCAGCAAGGTGAAGGTGGAGGTGGAGTACTGGTTTGGGCTAGTATCATCAAAGATGAGCTTGTGGGACCTTTTCGGGTTGAGTATGGAGTCAAGCTCAACTCCCAGTCCTACTGCCAGTTTCTGGAAGACACCTTCTTCAAGCAGTGGTACAGGTAGAAGTCTGCATCCTTCAAGAAAAACATGATTTTCATGCAGGACAATGCTCCATCACACACGTCCAAGTACTCCACAGCGTGGCTGGCAAGTAAGGGTATAAAAGAAGAAAAACTAATGAAATGGCCTCCTTGTTCACCTGATCTGAACCCCATTGAGAACCTGTGGTCCATCATAAAATGTGAGATTTACAAGGAGGGAAAACAGTACACCTCTCTGAACAGTGTCTGGGAGGCTGTGGTTGCTGCTGCATGCAATGTTGATGGTGAACAGATCAAAACACTAGAATCCATGGATGGCAGGCTTTTGAGTGTCCTTGCAAAGAAAGGTGGCTATATTGGTCACTGATTTGTTTTTGTTTTGTTTTTGAATGTCAGAAATGTATATTTGTGAATGTTGAGATGTTATATTGGTTTCACTGGTAAAAATAAATAATTGAAATGGGTATATATTTGTTTTTTGTTAAGTTGCCTAATAATTATGCACAGTAATAGTCACCTCCACACACAGATATCCCCCTAAAATAGCTAAAACTAAAAACAAACTAAAAACTACTTTCAAAAATATTCAGCTTTGATATTAATGAGTTTTTTGGGTTCATTGAGAACATGGTTCTTGTTCAATAATAAAATTATTCCTCAAAAATACCACCTGCCTAATAATTCTGCACTCCCTGTATAATTAAAAAATAACAATAAAATTAATGACATTTCGATTTAAAAAAAATCAAATAAAGTAAAATTGGTTAATCTAGATATTAATATTCATTAGATATGATTTCCTCTGATAAGAACGCCACACAGACTATGTCTGCTTATTGAGTAAAAACAGACTGATAGATTAGGTGATACCATTACGGATACTTCCTTTGACAAAATGTTTTTAAACACCAAAGACTGCATTGTTCTTCGCTTTGTCACTGGACTCCATGGCTCCACGCTAAACCTAAACATTTTTTCATGATCCTTTTTTTGAAGGCATCCCTGATAAGTATGGCCATTTAGACTACATACAATTTAACAGGCTATTTTTCAGCTGTCTATAATTGCCATTGATGTGTAACAAAACAGCATTTGGCAGAGGAGATAAAAGTGTGACAGACAGACACAGTTATGTTAATAGGTAAGAATGACTTTCCTGCTTTTGCTGTATGCAGCCCAGCCACATACTGTTTGAAAATTGTCTGTAACTTCCTGCTGATACTTTGAAGTTACAATCTTAGAAGCTTCTGATCAATAGACCTTTGAATGAACTGGAAAGGATCAGGTTTCAGACAACTGGATAGGTTGTAAACAGAGGATAACAGAGGCAATTTAAAGCCTATCATTTGCTTTTAGAGACTTTGTTCATTTTTTGTAATATTTATTTGTATGACTTCCGACTGTTTTTGCAGTACTGAGTATTAATGTATAGAGTGTATATTGTGTTAATGTATTATTTATGTATGTATTTGTGTACTGAAGGATAGGTGAGCATACAGTAGGAGCATTCTGTAAAGCCGGCTGTCCAATAGGTTGATGGCAGCCTGGACTGGCTAACAATTGATTATTCGCTGATGATCGCGGAAGTCGATTAATTTTTTTCCCATGAACCACTCAATTTTTATCATAGTTTAACAGAAATCTCTTTGAAAATCAATTCAACAGCAGACACATTGATTCTCTTTGAGTGTAATCAATTTAAACACTGCTTTTTCTGATCATCTTTCAATAAATAATTTGAACAAATTTGATTGACTGAGTTTTGATCTTTTTCAATGTTCTTTTAATTAAATTGAACTTCTGATAAAAAAAAATATATATACCTGCAATGACATATAGTAAAACAAAATAGATGATTACGGCTACCCATTTTTTACCTTAAAGGGGTTCTTTCGCGAAAAAAGTAGGCAGTTAAATAATGTGACAGATGACAGGTTTTGGGCCAGTCCATCTTTTTAAGGGGGATTCTCAGGGATTTCTTTTTTTTCAACAGCATTTCCTGAACAGCAGTTTAACTGCCAAAATAGCAAGATACCAGCTGGCCTCCCTGATCATTTGCACACTATTATGTCAGTTAGATTTTGCAACTGTTGTTCAGGAAATGCTGTTGAAAACAAAGAAAGCCCCGAGAATCCCCCTTAAAAAGATGGACTGGCCCAAAACCTGTCATCTGTCACATTTTTTAACTGCCTACTTTTTTCGCGAAAGAACCCCTTTAAAGGACCACTATTGTGAAAAACTGCAATGTAAAATACATGCAAACACATTAATAAGAAGTATGTTTCTTACAGAGTAAAATGAGCTAAAAAATTACTTTTCTCCTAGGTGGCTGTTGCTTCCAGTAGTATGAAAAATCTAACAAATCTGTTTTAAACTACCCTATCTCCTTATGGAGGACTCTCAGTGTTTTCTTTATTTTCAAAAGCACTAAATCTAAATACTCACCTAGCGATAGAGGGAGATGGATCCAGCGACATCTCCCTGACAATGAACGCTCCCTGATCCTGCATATTGGTATGTAGTTCTTCCCAGTGGTGTTTAGCCTAAGCTATGATGTCACACAGCCTTCGCCCCCAGAGCATTCTGGGAGAACAGGTGATGTTATTGCTCATTTCACAGAGGGAAAAGAAAAAAAAACATTCCACAGGGCATCATTATTATCATTATTATATTGATTAATAAGGTGCCAACATATTCCATGGAGAGTAAGACACAAACATGAGGTACATAATAATACAGACAATGGTATGCACAAAATATAGACATTGCTGCTTAACACAGGATTGGTAGGCATAGTAATTACAGTAGCAAATGGAACATGATTAACAAAATATATAGCAATTTCCAAGCCAAAACATAAAATGTCAAGCTTACAATCTATATATTGGAAGTTGAACAGAGGCGCCAGAAGGATAAAAGTACATAAAATTTTAAAAAAATTGCTGGGAGGAAGTGGTGGACTCGCCTCCGTTAAAGCAGGCACCAAGGACTGTAAATATATAGATATACACATTTATTGAAAATACCCCAAAGATGCAACGCCTTTCGCGGGCACAGCCCACTTCTTTAGGCAATAAGCAGGGGATAAACAACAGCAATTCAGTTATAGCAAGCAGAGCACCTCTATAACTGCTATAACTGAATTGCTGTTGTTTATCCCCTGCTTATTGCCTGAAGAAGTGGGCTGTGCCTGCGAAACGCGTTGCATCTTTGGGGTATTTTCAATAAATGTGTATATCTATATATTTACAGTCCTTGGTGTCTGCTTTAACGGAGGCAAGTCCACCACTTCCTCCCAGCAATTTTTTAAAAATGTTATGTACTTTTATCCTTCTGGCGCCTCTGTTCACCTACCAATATATTTGAGTCCCCCCAGGTGGAGGGGTGATCTACCCCCTTTCTTCCTATCTACAGAGAGCGACTTCTTAATCCTGAGTGAGGACAGGTCTAATCTCCTCACCCGCCTAATGAGTGGTTACCTAGGTGGTAACCCGTGTTTGTGAGTATTACCATCTCACTGTTTCATTTATCCAATCAATTTTGACATACTACACCATATTGGGCTCTCGATTTCTCTTCAACTCAAGCTTACAATCTAATAGGGAGGAAACAAGAGGTGAGGTAATATGTAATGTGTGTACCTTGAGGAAGTGTGTTTTTAGGTTATATTTAGTAAGGAGCATAACTTCCCCGAAGTTGAGGGGAATGGCCAGTAGTAAAGATGCCAGCATCTCTGATAAATGTATGAATGTAAAACAAGGACAGGGAAGATTTTACAATGGGCAAACATTGGCTAAATTATTTATAAATTAATATTGTAATGTAAAATTAGAAATTTTATTCATGAAGTTATATACCAGAAAGTTCTACTTATAAGACCCAAACTCACCTAGTGAGGTCTGCTGGATCCCTGTCTTCCAAGGGATCATGTACCTATGCCTACCAGGGTGACAGAGCACTGACTGCGCTGTACAGGTGTGTCATCTGCCTCTGGATGGAGGTGCATGTGTTGCTATGGGAGGGGGGGAGGGGGCAGAAGGATGGCAAGCACATGCTATGGAGAGGCTTCTGGAGGTTAGGCGAGCGGTGAGAACAATGCGATAATGCAATTCTCAGGCTTCTGACATTACTGGATCTATAGCGATTGTCATGCGGCCTCTGTACACACGCAGGTCTGACCACCTGATTCTCGGCCATGGCGGTCATTATTGTCTCATCCGAGTTAAGACCAGCGTGTGTATGTAGCTTAAAGTGGGAATTTGTCACCATAAAAATCAAATTTCAGCAGCAACTGGTCTGAGTGTATTAAGTAGTAAAGATGCTAATCCTGCATTCAAAACTTTCAAAACTTTTTCTGCTGTTATGGTTTGGAGTTATCACATACTTTAGGAGCACTGGCCCTTTAGTAGTCAGTGCCAAACAGTTGCATGCTGGGGGTTCTTTTTATCTATAATATATTCCTCCCCTTCCATTTATTTCCCTGCCTGGCTGCTTATCTGAAACACGATCCTCTGCTCACTTGTGTTTACAAGCAAGGCTGAAGTGACTCAGCAATTGGAGGAGAAAAGAAAAAAATGTAAAGGGCAGAAATGACATCAGGATTTAACCTAAACTGTGGGCAAAAGACATGGTTCCCACCAGGAACAGAATTCTCTTCATTTACTATATACAATTCACTGAAATCAAAACGTAGACAGTGCAATACATGTGTTATTTAAGTAGGTCAAGTATTTATCTACTTATATATGTGTTTTTTCCCCCTGGCATAGTATGGCTAATCCTACTGCTTTAAAGGACAACTGTAATGAGAGGGATATGGAGGCTGCCATATTTATTTCCTTTTAAACAATACCAGTTGCCTGGCTGTCCTGCTGATCCTCTGCCTCTAATACTTGTATCCATCGACCCTGAACAAGCATGCAGCAGATCAGATCTGAAGAGTTTATCTGCATGTTCGTTTCTGATGTGATTCAGACACAACTTCAACCAAAGAGATCAGCAGGGCTACCAGGCAACTGGTATTGTTTACAAGGAAATAAATATGGCAACCTCCATATCCCTCTTGTTACAGTTGCCCTTTAAGTTAATAAAAACAAGAAACAACAGAATGGCAGTCCTTATCTAGGTTCTGCTGTTTGTTAATCCAACCAATGCAGACTTCAGCCTGGTTACTGTAAATATATGGTGAATGTAGTCCTCTGCTATCCCCTTTTGATAGTAAAAAGATGTGATGGCCATAGAGAAAAGGGACCATCATGTCACAAGTCACAGCCCCCTGTGTATTGCCTCTCCACAGGGGTGGCAGAATGCTGTGTTTACAAAAGGGAGTTACAGCAGCTGGGTGGGCTGTAGAGGAGGGGTAAAGGCTGTACCAGTAAAAAGAGGGAGTCCTGTAGTGCTTCACTTAGGCCCCCAGTATAAAGATAATCACCAGTTCTTACGCTCCCTCTACACCATGAAATTTCACGTGCGATCGATCGAATTTGATTGGATCGAATTCGATTACATCGATTAAATCCGACATGTCTGATTGGAATTCGACCGATCGTGTGATCGATTTTGGTTAGTTTTCAATGCACATGATCGATCCCGATCGGACATGTCGGATTTAATCGATCTAATCGAATTCGATCCAATTGAATACGATCAATCGCACATGAAATTGCATGGTGTAGAGGGGGCTTTAGGCTTGGTTCACACTAGACTTTAAAATGGACCGTTTTCCGGAAGGGAGACAAGCGGATAGACAAGCTGACAGATTCTGTGTTATCTATAGAATTCACTCAGACATACAGATCAGTTGATTGGCTTCCCCCTAAAAATTGGCCCTAGACTACGATACAAACGCTACACTATACATACATAGATATATGACTATGGTATGGATAAAGGTGCGTACACACGCACTACTGAAATGAACGACGGGTCCGTCAGACCCTCCCTCTGGGCGGGCGTTCTGCCGACAGTAGTGCGTGTGTACAGTCTGTCAGGCAGACTGATAAGGCTGTTTCTGAACTATCCACTAAGCGGATCATTCAGAAACAGCCTTATCAGTCTGCCAACAGACTGTACACACGCACTACTGTCGGCAGAACACCCGCCCAGCGGGAGGGTCTGATGGACCCGTCCTTCATTACAGTAGTGCATGTGTACGCACCTTTAGATTGTGAGCCCCTGTGAGGGACAGTTAAGCGACAAGACAATATTATGCTGGGTACACACCATAAGTTTTTACTCTCGATAGATGAATTCGATAGATAATTTCCGACAAATCTGATATTCCTTCCGATCGGTTCTGTGCTCGATTTCTCATAGAAGTGAATGGAAAAAGATTTAAAAAACAAGCGGTAGTTAAGAGAATCGAGCGCAGAATAGACCAGTAAATCGAGCGGAAAAAATGATCAGGTGGAAAATTGAGCGGAAAAACGTATCGTGTATCGTACCAGCATAAGACAGGACAAATAACATCTATATTGCACTTTTCTCTTGGTGGACTCAAAGTGCTGCAGCCACTAGGGTGCGCTCAGTAGGCTTGCACATGGAGGGAAGCGCAGCCTCAAAGATAAAGAAGGTCAAGGAGGATCTCTTCAGTAGTGTGTATCTACCATTTTTTTTTAGGCTTCAGTTATGCTCAGGGCCGGGTGGCCCATGAAGGCAGGTGAATCTGATTTATCAGGCGGCATGGGCCCTGGAGTTGCATCTTGCCCAACTCGCCCTCCCATAGCTACCTATATTGGAGCAACTATACTACCTATACTGGGGACAACTTTACTAGCTACCTATACTGGGGGCAACTATACTAGCTAACTATACTGGGGGCAACTATACCCGACTACCCTATACAGGGGGCACCTATACCTGGCTACCTACCTACCTATTTGTGGGTGAAAATTTTTGGGTGCTGTGCAATCATTCCAAATCGGGGGTTGGGGTGGGATTGGCGGATCCTCACAAGTTTTCTTCAGGCAGCAAAAAGTCTAGCACCAGCCCTGGTTATGCTTTAAGTCTTGAACACACATATGAGGGCTGTTGCTTGACAGGGATTGGGTCTTGATCCTTCAGGCGACAATGTAGAGCCGAGGCTGTACAGACGTATTGCTAGCATCCAGGTTAACAATATGTTCTATTGCCGTGCGAGGGGGAGGAGGGCCAATAAAGCATCGCACAAGAGCGGGTGAGTGGGGAGAACAATCCTTCTGGCAGGTCATATTGGCCCAGCGCTGGCTACACAAGCTAGATTCTCGGCATAGATGGTCGTTATCTGCTTCCTCAGCAGAGTTTAATCTAGCATGTATACACGGCTTTAGCTTTCTTAAAGAGACACTAAAGCGAAAAAAAAAATATATGATATAGTGAATTGGTTGTGTACTATGAATAATTACTAGAAGATTAGCAGCAAAGAAAATATTCTCATACTTTTATTTTCTAACATTGTATCATTCTATAATATGTGCAGATTACACAACACTCAGCATTCAAAATGAGTCTTTCAGAGCAGTCTGTGAAGTAATGACCTCTCCTCTAGCAGAGGAAAAGTAAATAGTCCAGGAACAGTTGAGATAATAAAAGTCAAATAACAGCCCTCTCCATGACTAACTTAGTCGGAGAGCTTAATGGCTTGTTTGCATAGAGATAACAACTGGAGTTTCTCAACTCTTCCTGTACTGGAAACAATTACACTGATGTATCTGATCTTAATGTTTTATTTCTTAGCTGTGCTACACGTACAAATCATAATATCATCATTTTTTTTTTCGCTTCAGTGTCTCTTTAAGCAACATACTCACCCCATTGACACAGGAAGATGGGTCCAGCGATGTCCCCCAACGACGAGTGCTCCCGATTCATCTCCCTGCGGGCGACGCCCTGTGACGCTACACAACGGGCGCAAACGGGAAGTCAATTGCTTTACTTAGTTGTTGGGGATCTTACCGATCTGCCATGGTTGTGCGCTTGTGCCCATGTCACGAGATCGCAGAAACAATTGCTGGTTGCTCAAAAAATAGCTGGTCATCAGAAAAACAAAAAGTGAAGGAAATTGTGTGGTGGGTTCGGGCCTTTACAAACACTGTAATGCTTCTAAACAAACGCATCACCTTCACAGCTTCAATTTTTAAAGTTCAACAAAATTGCATTTGTGATTGTTTTTGTTTTTGTTTTCCTCCTTTTGAGGCGCTTTCTTCTGAATAATCATTATCATTTTTTAATCTACAGTTGTTTAAATGCATCGTTTATATTGCTTTGATTCATTTTAGCATATTAAGTTTGCGTTATGTCGATCAGTTTTTGACGCACCGCATGAAATTACATTTTGAAGAAACAGTTTTGGCGTTATCATGGACAACACCTTCTTCTCTGCTTTCAGCTTCTGGCGACCCATTCATCAAAGACACATTAACATTTAAGAGTTAAACTAGCCCAAATCTTGGTAGCATCCTGTAAGGCCTACACAGATATAGACACAGACCTGGGTATTCTTAGATGCTTTGTGAGGAACAGTTGTCCAGGACCACATGCTGAATGTGTTCAATCAAGCAAGTCAGGCATATATCACAGCATGAGTGCATGCCTTTTAGTGGGTAATTCATCTTTTCAAAAATGTGTTGGAAGACCTCAAAGGAAGTTTGCTTGTCCACTGTGATAAGAAAGACAAAAGCAACCTCCCCCCCCCCCTCCCCTTTGGACCTCTTCCTCTATTTATTTCCATTTTTATAGAACATGTATAGTGTTTTATATATTTTATTTATTATGCTTAGTGTTACAATATTTTAATAATAGATTTTTTTTCTTGCAATCATGAAATATTTTAAAGATACTCTGTGTATAAAAAAAAAGTCCCCTGGGGGGTACTTACCTTGGGAAGAGGAAGCCTCAGGGTCCCAATGAGGCTTCCCCCATCCCAGTAGCTGCAGGTAATCCAGCGCTGGCTCCCTCAAATCCCCCTGCAATCCTCCCCCGACAAGCGTAACTAGAAATCCCCGGGCCCCCTGCAAAAAAAAATCCGCCCCGCCCCCCCCCCCCCCCCAAGGCCCACTCAGGGACTTTTGGGGGACAGGAGGGATCGCAGTATAAGAGGAGAGCGTGGCCGCAGATCGGGCGGGCAGCAGCGGCGGCGGCAGGCTGAACACATACCTCCTTCTCGCCGGAGGTCTCCGATCAAGTAAGTGTGTAAACAGGAAATAGCATGAAGCTCTTAGACATCGGAGACCTCCGGCGAGAAGGAGGTAGGTGTTCAGCCTGCTGTCGCCGCTGCTGCCCGCTGTCACTAAAGATTGCAGGAGGGGAGCGCTGAGAGGATAGCCCAAGGTGAGGGAGGGGGGGGAATGTCCCCCCTCCCCACTGATCTGCGGCCACGCTCTCCTCTTATGCTGCGACCCCTCCTGCCCCACAAAACGGCCCTGAGCAGGCCCTAGGGGGGCCCCGGGCCCCCCGTGGGGGCAGGGGTCGCATCCCCTATTGTTACGCCGGTGCTGACATGGCTTGATTTATTTACCTCTCTGCGATCCTGCGGAGACGCACTAGCGGTTCTTCGTTTGGTCTACGAAGGAATAGTCGAGCCCGATCGTATCCGCTCTACTGCGCAAGCACAAAAGGACTCGAGCCTGCGCAGTAGAGCGAATCGATCAGGTCCGGCTATATCCGCCTTAACCTGAAGGAAGAGCAGCTAGTGCACCAGTGCAGGATCGCGGAAGGTAAATATTTACATCACCACACTTCAGGGGACCCGAGCAGGCTAACGGAGGGATGGAGGAGGAAGGGGGAAGCCTCGTTAGGATCGAGAGGCTTCCCCCTCCTGATGTAAGTACCCCCAGGGGACGTTTTTCTTAATACAGGTTTTCTTTAAAGAAAATCTGTAGTAAAATAAAAAATAAAAAAACAGATACTCACCTAAGGAGAAGGAAGGCTCTGGGTCCGATAAAGCCTGCCCGTTCTCCTCACGGCTACCGCTTCCTAGTGCTGGATCCCCAGTTCAAATCTCCTGCCGCGGGAGGCTTCGGAAGTCTTCAGGAGCACTCGGGCACACTGTACTGCGCACAGTACAGAGCCGCACATGCGCAGTACAGAGCAACCTGTCTCCAGGAGCCCGAGTGCTTTCGAAGACTCCCGAAGCCCACCAGAAGCGGAAGAGATCAGTCTTCGACCCATGGGTCGTAAACTGCTAACGGGGGAGCTAGCGGGGGAACGCGGGGGCCGTGAAGAGACCAGGAAGGGTTTATAGGACCCAGAGCCTTCCTTCTCCGTAGGTGAGTATCTGTTTTTATTTTTTACTTCAGATTCTCTTTAAATTAATGTTTCATTTTAGGAGCTGCACTCACTGCTTTGAAAGGATTTTTTTCATGTTTTTTTAACACACATTTTCTGTTGTATTGAACAATTGTCTAGCATTACAGGGGCAGAGTTTGTCATTTTTCAAGTTTAGTCATTAGAAAAAATATAAACCATATGCTTTAAAAATCTATTATGTGGTGACCTAAAAATAAAATTTAAAAATTAAAAAAAAAAACATACACATTCTCTTTAAGAAGCCTATTTGTAAAGAACAGTCAGATATTGGCTTTTCCTTTGTTGGTGTTCTCCATATGGAGACAATTGTTCATTATAAAATACTGGTCAAAAATTAGTCTGGAATGTAAAAAATAATTTGCCAAGTATTGATGCTAGGAAGCGTTCAGAAAGCCGCAGGCATGCACACCTTTTCATACTTATTTCAGAATCTATGAACGTCGCCACTCACCACAAATTGCATGATTCTGGAAGTAAAGCCTTGTACACATGCTAGACGGTTCTCGGCCAAAGCACTGGTTGGTGCCACCTCTGCAGAGAATCTACAGCGGTACAGTGGTCCCTGACTTCCCTCGGTGCCTCAGCCAGAAATCAGCCTGGTAGATCGACACAGCCGAGCAAATTGATCACCCCACTCCAGGGGCGTTGCTAGCCCCAAAGATCAGTGGCACATGCCCCGGATCTATTCTGGGGTGCCCCGGTTATCCCCCAGGCAGAGTACTCATCTCTGGCCACTTGGTTTCCGGATTCTCTTCTGGGATTCTCCCCCTAGTGTCTGAAAAGGAATCAGAAGCTAGAGCTCCTAGTGTCTGATTCTCGGATGCTAGGGGGATAATTGCCAGCTACAAAGGATGTCTGCAGACTTGGAGAGCGGATAGAGGAGATGACTAGTTCCTCCCGCTGTGCTACTCTGCTGGGAAGGGGGAGTTCAGAGGAGGAACAGTGAGGACACATACACCAATGCATGCTCCCTACGAAAGCTTCACAGCTTTCAGCATGTCACCACAACACCCAGCATGCCCCATAGAGGTACCACAGCACCCAGTATCCCCCATATGCTAGGTACACATGATACAATTTTCTGGCAGATCTACCTGCCAGATCAATTTTTTCCAATATGTCCGATCTGAATTGCGATTTTCTGATCGATTTCCGTTCACTTCTGTGGAAATCGATTGGAAAATCAATTGACATTCAGATCGGACATGTTGGAAAAAAACAATCTGGCAGGTAAATCTGCCAGAAAATTGTATCGTGTGTACCTAGCAATAGAGGCACCACAGTACCCAGCATGACACCAAACACCCAGCATGCCCCAGCATGCATTTTTTTTGTATTAATGGAGAAGGGAGCTTCATTCAACATTTTGCTGGGCAGGCCTACTTAGACAGCTGTTAAGTTCATGTAAGTATGGCTCCACCAATGACCACACCCACATTTGGGTCCGTAGCCACGCCCATTTTTTGAGAAACATTGGCAGGACTGCCAGGCAACTTTTATTGTTTAAATGGAAATAAATATGACATCCTCGCTCTCTAGAAATCCAGTGCCTATGTCTATTACTGAAATCCGCCCCATAGAAAGAGGCGGGGGGTGGGTGAATGGGACCATCCAACAAATTTTAAGGTGTAGTCTCAGTTGAATTAGTTTAAAATAAACAGGCAGCAGAATGTCTCCCAGAAAAAAACTCGAATCTATATGGAGAACACCAGTAATGCGATTGAGCAACGCCCAAACTACAAGGTGCCCTTGGCATATGCCATACCTGCACCCCTGTTTATACGCCTCTGTCTCTCACTCTGAGTTCCTTTTAGACCGGTTGCACACTATGGCAGTGTGATCATTGAGAGTCAGCTGGATAAACGCGCTGCAAATGCCTCGAAAAAGTAGCACTACACATTATATCCAACACTCCACACACGCAAGCGTCCTCTCTCGCGCACTTGCACATGCGCAGTATGGAGCCGCCTGTCATCAAGAGGACTCGACTCCCGAAGACATCCGAAGTCCCCCACGGTGGGGATTCAAATGTGACAGCTAGCGCTCAACGGAGGGGACCGGGAGAGGAGAGGGAAGGCTCTATAGGACACGAGCCTTCCTTCTCCTTAGGTAAGTATCTGGGTTCTTTTTTTTTATATGCAATTCCCAATTGTTTTAAGGCTTCAGCTTCCTGAAAGACAAGTCTGACAAGATCTAGTCAGAACTGGAGGGAATTGTCAAAAGAAAATGGTGAGCTTCTGAGGGGAACAAATGGCAAGGTAAGTATATAGTATTCATTTGCAGATATAGTATTCATTTGCAGGTACATCTGCATCATGTGTTTATTTTACTTCAAAGGGCTGGAGGAAGCCACAGGTAAGCAGATCAGCATTTAATATTTTTGGCTCAGGTATCCTTGTGCGCACTGCGCAGTGGCCCACGAACTCCCACAACGCACATGGCGCGTGGACATTGTTCTCTTTCTTAACCTGCCCGCTCTTTGCTGCTCCATCATGTGCCGTTCCATCAGCTTTCCTCCAGAGCAACAGAACGCGTAGCTAACCTGTAGCCTAAAAGTACCAGTCTCGGACCAAACTGTCCTGATCCCTTCTAGCAACAATCTTTATACTTGCTTAAAAGGCTTTAGGCTCCAATCCAAATGAGCTGATAACTTAGTAAGGAGGGTGATCAGGTTTCTGTGTCTTTTTGAGACCAAAATGCTGGTTTAAAAATTGTTTGCATTGTCTAGCTGAATGTGTTAATGGTAAGGTTAGAGCTGGTGCTGCAACTTGACTCACCACCACACTTATCACACTGAATGAAATCAAGCCACAGACAGTCCTCTCTGAGAAAAATGCAGCCTACAGCTCTCGGGCTGGGAATCCAGGAACTATAAAAGATGTTTATTTGACATAAGCTAATCAAGGAGCTTATCGCATAAAAACAGCTCTTCTGCTGAATGCCTAAACAGGACCATGAAAATGTCGCTGCCTGGCGTCTCACCATTCTGCATTACTGTCAGAGGCAAAACTACAAACCAGGAGGCCCAATACAGCATAGATTGCTCCCAACTTTCCATTTTCAGAGGGACAGTCCCTCTTTGGGAACCAAATCTCTCTGTCTCTCTTTCTTCTTCATTTGTCCCTCTTTAAAAGGACACTTAAGCCAGGAATAAAAAAATCAGTTTTACTTGCCTGGGGCTTCTACCAGCCCCCTCTAGCCATCCCGTGCCCTAGCAGTCACTCGCGGAGCCTCTGGTCCACCGCCGCCAGCTAGTTTTGTTTTCGCTGGCAGGCCCTGACATGGAGTCGGCAGGCTTTCTACGCCTTCGCAGGCCTGGCCATGCGTATCCTTCTTTGTGTTCTCGTCCGCAATAGCGTCCTGCACAGGCGCAGGACGTTATTGCGGATGGGAACATGAAGAAAAATACGCGTGGCCTGGCCTGTCAGCAAAAACGAAACTAGCTGGTGGCGGGGGACCAGAGGCTCTGTGAGTGACTGTGAGGGAACAGGATGGCTGCAGGGGGATGGTAGAAGCCCCAGGTGAGTAAAACTGATTTTTTTATTCCTGGCTTAAGTGTCCCTTTAACTAATTGCCGACCACGTCACGCCGATGGGTGTGCAAGCGGCGGCAGCCCCAGGACCGCCTAACGCCGATCGGCGTAAGGTCCTTGGGGCGTGGTTTGTGGGCGATTGCAAGCGCCGATGCACGTGCAACCCTGCTTGGATGGCTCCGCCTTCGGTCTCCCAGTAGCGATCGCCGCTAGGTACGGCGCTGCGATCTAAGGCTGCGCTGTACAGGGGACAACCGTGTGACACAGCTGTCCCCTCCAGAGGCAAGGAAGTGATCGGCTGTCATAGGCTATGACAGCCGATCACGCTAATCAGCTGGCGGGGGGGAGAGAGGGGGGAACCACAAAAATAAAAAAATAATAGACATTTTTATTTAAAAAAAAATTAAAAAACAAATAAATATTTACAAAAAAATAAAATAAACATTGGGGGAGCGATTAGACCTTACCAACAGAAAGCTCTGTTGGTGGGGAGAAAAGAGGTGGGGGGTGGGGGGGAATCACTTGTGTGCTGAGTTGGACAGCCTTGCAGCGAGGCCTTAATGCTGCAGTGGCCTAATTTGAGAAAAATAGCCTGGTCTTTAACACTGTAGTCCTCAAATGGTTAAGGACCACTGTGCACATAATGTAAATAAATATATGTCATTTTCTCCTAAAAATATATATTTATTTGACTCTAAACTTTATTCCCATACTTTAAAATTGATATATTTTTACTTTTAAATGTTACTATAAAATAAAACTAATTATGATAAAAAGGGTCACTGTATCATCTTTTGTTTATGAATTGTTTGTGATCTGTGTGTGGCTAGGGGTGTAGCTGGGTGTGACAAGAGCTGTGGCAGGGGTGTGTATTAAAGGATACCACAACTGAAATGTGACATAATGAGATAGACAAGTGTATGTACAGTGCCTAGCACACAGATAACTATGCCGTGTTCCTTTTTTTCTTTCTCTGCCTGAAAGAGTTAAATATCAGGTATGTAAGTGGCTGACTCAGTCCTGACTCAGACAGGAAGTGACTACAGTGTGACCCTCACTGATAAGAAATTCCAACTATAAAACACTTTCCTAGCAGAAAATGGCTTCTGAGAGCAAGAAAGAGGTAAAAAAGGGGAATTTCTTATCAGTGAGGGTCACACTATAGTGACTTCCTGTCTGAGTCAGGACTGAGTCAGCCACTTACATACCTGATATTTAACTCTTTCAGGCAGAGAAAGAAAAAAAGGAACACAGCATAGTTATCTGTGTGCTAGGCACTGTACATACACATGTCTATCTCATTATGTCACATTTCAGTTGTGGTATCCTTTAAGCATACATCAAATAAGGGCGCCAGGAAAAAGGGGCGTGGGGTATAAGGCGAAATTTTAAGATATTGTCTATAACAATTTTTATTAATTAATTTATTAAAAAATGGATGTGTGTATAGTTTTACTATTTGGCCAGAAGATGGCCACAGTGAAAAAGTCCTGGAAGCATGATCGTACGCTTCCAGGGAAAAGAATGAAGATGGGGAACTTTTCGAAACTCAGAAAAACTGCAGCGTCTAATGATACGCTGTCGGCTTTTCTGCGGGGGGCTTCGATCAATGAAAGGGATCTATAATCCCTTTCATTGATATCTGGGCTAACGGCCGGAGGCAGGAGCACACGCTGGAGCGCGCACGCAGCCCAACTGGACGAGAATGAAAATATATTTACATTTGCAAGCATAGTAAAACATTGGTAAATATTACCGAATTTTTACTTCAACTAAATCTAATCCTATTCTTACACAGAACCCTCCCCTGGTGGTCAGTGTTGCCAACCGCCCGTAAATTTATGGGCAGCCCGTAATTTTTGATACAAATTAAGCTCCCCGTGAATTCCGTAAAGAATTCAGCAGCGTCCGTAAAAGGGCGGCCGATTGGCCGCCTGCTCTGTTGCAGGAGGACAGCAGCGCAGTGAAGGGAGAGCTGTGGGCAGTGGTGGAGAAGGGGGGCAATCTCCCCCCCCCCCTTCTCTCACCTTAGTGCTCTCCCTCCCTCGCTGACTGTCCCCCTCCTGATCTAAGTGACGAGTGGCTGGCAGTGGCGTTTGGCAGTGGGCGGGACTTACCTTCCGTCTCGCTCCTGCGCTGGAAGTTCTGCTGCTCTGGTCTGGACCAGACCAGAGTAGCGGCAAATCATCCCGCGCCGGCGACGAGAGAAGACGCAGGTAAGTTCCGCTCACTGCTCCCCTCCTGCTGTGGGGGGTCACCTGGCTACCCATGGGCACATATACATCTGGCTACATCTACTGGGCACATATACATCTGGCTACATCTACTGGGCACATATAACCCTGGCTACATCTACTGGGCACATATACCTCTGGCTACATCTACTGGGCACATATACCTCTGGCTACATCTACTGGGCACATATAACCCTGGCTACATCTACTGGGCACATATACCTCTGGCTACATCTACTGGGCACATATAACCCTGGCTACATCTACTGGGCACATATAACCCTGGCTACATCTACTGACACATATACCTCTGGCTACATCTACTGGGCACATATAACCCTGGCTACATCTACTGGGCACATATAACCCTGGCTACATCTACTGGGCACATATACCTCTGGCTACATCTACTGGGCACATAGAACCCTGGCTACATCTACTGGGCACATATAACCCTGGCTACATCTACTGGGCACATATACCTCTGGCTACATCTACTGGGCACATAGAACCCTGGCTACATCTACTGGGCACATATAACACTGGCTACATCTACTGGGCACATATAACCCTGGCTAAATATACTGGGCACATATACCTCTGGCTACATATACTGGGCACATATACCTCTGGCTACATCTACTGGGCACATATAACCCTGGCTACATCTACTGGGGACATATAACCCTGGCTACCCATGGGCACATATACCTCTGGCTACATATACTGGGCACATATAACCCTGGCTACATCTACTGGGCACATATACCTCTG
Source organism: Hyperolius riggenbachi (assembly GCF_040937935.1). Classification (NCBI taxonomy): domain Eukaryota; kingdom Metazoa; phylum Chordata; class Amphibia; order Anura; family Hyperoliidae; genus Hyperolius; species Hyperolius riggenbachi. The sequence goes on from NC_090651.1 coordinate 314,694,630, forward strand.
GCTACATCTACTGGGCACATATAACCCTGGCTACATCTACTGGGCACATATAACCCTGGCTACATCTCCTGGGCACATATACCTCTGCCTAGATCTACTGGGCACATATAACCCTGGCTACATCTACTGGGGACATATAACCCTGGCTACATCTACTGGGCACATATAACCCTGGCTACATCTACTGGGCACATATAACCCTGGCTACATCTACTGGGCACATATAACCCTGGCTACATCTACTGGGCACATATAACCCTGGCTACATATACTGGGCACATATAACCCTGGCTACATATACTGGGCACATATAACCCTGGCTACATATACTGGGCACATATAACCCTGCCTACATATACTGGGCACATATAACCCTGCCTACATATACTGGGCACATATACCCCTGCCTACATATACTGGGGACATATACCTCTGGCTACATATACTGGGCACATATATCTGCTGGCTACATATACTGAGGACACTGGCTGTTTGCCATTATGTGCATTTACTGGTGAAAAGCTGTCTCTTATGTGCATTTACTGGTAAAAAAATTGTCTCTTATGTGCATTTACTGGTGAAAAGCTGTCTCTTATGTGCATTTACTGGTGAAATGCTGTCTCTTATTATGTGCATTTACTGGTGAAAAGCTGTCTCTTATTATGTGCATTTACTGGTGAAAAGCTGTCTCTTATGTTCATTTACTGGTGAAAAGCTGTCTCTCATTACGTGCATTTACTGGTGAAAAGCTGTCTCTCATTACGTGCATTTACTGGTGAAAAGCTGTCTCTCATTACGTGCATTCACTGGTGAAAAGCTGTCTGTCATTACGTGCATTTACTGGTGAAAGGCGGTGTCTTATGTGCATTTACTGGTGAAAAGCTGTCTCTTATTATGTGCATTTACTGGTGAAAAGCTGTCTCTTATGTTCATTTACTGGTGAAAAGCTGTCTCTCATTACGTGCATTTACTGGTGAAAAGCTGTCTCTCATTACGTGCATTTACTGGTGAAAAGCTGTCTCTTATTATGTGCATTTACTGGTGAAAAGCTGTCTCTTATGTGCATTTACTGGTGAAAAGCTGTCTGTCATTACGTGCATTTACTGGTGAAAGGCGGTCTCTTATGTGCATTTACTGGTGAAAAGCTGTCTGTCATTACGTGCATTTACTGGTGAAAGGCGGTCTCTTATGTGCATTTACTGGTGAAAAGCTGTCTGTCATTACGTGCATTTACTGGTGAAACGCTGTCTCTCATTATGTGCATTTACTTGCCATGCCCACTTTAGTCGCCGCAAATTTCCTCGAACATGTTGCCCCCTACCTATTTGACTGCCCCCTCATATGTGCCAGTCTAGAACCGGCCCTGTACCCCTGCCTACATATACTGGGCACATATACCCCTGGCTACCTGTTCTGGGGACATCTCTCCCCCTGGCTACCTGTTCTGGGGACATCTATACCCCTGGCCAACTATTCTGGGGACACCTATAGACCTGGGGCTACCTATTTTTGGGGAACCACTGCTGTCAGATTAAATGTATTTTGGGGAACTGCTGCCAGATTATGTGTATGTTGGGGGAATCGCTGCTGCCAGATTACATCTATTTTTTGGGAACCACTGCCATATTATCTGTATTTTGGAAGAACCTCTGCCAGATTACGTGGATTTTTGGTTGAAATGCTGTAAGATTACATGTATTTTGGGGGAAGGGGGGGAAACACTATGGCAGAGCTCAAACTTCCCTGGCAGACCTTTCACAGCAATATTAAAATCATGTATATTTGGCCGCACCCATGACCACGCCCGCGTGGCGCAGGGGGTTTTGTCAGTAAAAAAATCTTTTGTCAGTAAATTTTTAGGTATTTGTCAGTAAAAAATAACGTGAAAGGTTGGCAACACTGCTGGTGGTGCCTAACCCTAAGACCCTCCCCCTCTCCATTTCAAATAACATTAATAAAAAAAAGCAATACATTTCTAATATAATACATTTCAAAACAATAATTTATGAAATTATAATTCTGAAAACAAATTTTACAATGATATAAAAAAGATAAAACGATAATTTACAAAATGATAATTGTCACAACGAATTTTAAAACAATATTTTTCAAAACACTACCAGTAATTCTCAAGATGAAAAATTTTGCTTGGATGGGTCCGGCGCCCACTATTTATCAGACGCCCACATTTCTTCTATGACGCCCAATAGCCTATATTTTGCATTAGAGCCTATGGGGTTCCCAAACAGTCCATTAGTTCCAGGCACCCAAATTTCCTGATAGCCTTTTTCTTAATTATGCCAATAGCATAATGTTCTGTAAGCAACTGATCCAAAATACTCTTGACCAGCAGCACCCTGCCCAGAGAACTGGACGTGTCAATTTAAAGTCACATACAACATACAGAGCATAAAGCCCCTCACATTCACCCCTGCCCCGTCCCACAAATGCACAAATGCAGAGACTGTAGGAAGCTTGTGCTGGACACGATATTTCCCAAACCTTTCAGTAACAATTGCCATAAATTGAGGGTCTTGTGAACATGAACAGTGATGTCACTTCCTGCAAGCAAGAAATTTCACTTTATTTACAATGTTCTTGGGCAATGCTATGATTATGATTGCAATTTTTCCATAATTAAGCCCTTGACCCCTGTCTAAAGCTCAGCACCGACTTGGGAGCCCTTCAGCACCCTCGGCCAAGTAATGCCATGCTTTGGCTCAGAGGGTTGCCAAGTGATCATCAGTAAATGGCGGTCTAGCTGATACAGATGTAGTTTACACATTGTTCAACATGGCTATGTGCTGGGTCAGGCGACTTAGTAAGGGGGCACTGTTAGCAAAGACTTTTGTTTTCTTGTTTTTAAGCTGTTGCCGGTGAATCCTCTTAGCTTTCACTTGTTAGACTGTTCCTGGAATGGGGCCTTTTTTGTGGATTTATGTTTACCCATGGGGTGCTTCATTTCCTGTTCCCTTTTCAAAAAGTTTAGTGGTTTTGTCAAATGGGTGGTCAAGGATGTGTCAAGTAGCCCATCTGAAATCCATTATCTGGATGACTTTCTCTTTATCGGTCCCTCCGGGTTGTCAGCTTTGGCTACTATGCGCCATGTGTGCAAGCAGTTTGGTATTGCGCTTGTGAAAGGGAAGATAGAAGGCCCAGTTACCTTGCTGAAGTCTTTAGGAATAGTGATTGACACAGCAGCCATGGAATGCAGACTATCACTTGATAAGATAGATGATTTTCAGGACACCAAACTGTCTGTGATCATCCAGAAAAAGATCACACTGAGGGAAATGCAATCGCTTCTCGACAAGCTGAACTTTGCATGCAATTATGTCGATGGGGGCGTTTATTTTTTAGGCGATTGTCTGTTTCCACGGCGATGTCTGTTGACACAAAAGTCGGTGTATATTTCACACAGAAACACGGCCGGTCTAGGTACAATGGGGTCTCCAGGCAAAATTAACCTGGAGGCCCCCCAGCCAGACCAACCTCCATGCCTGACATCCCCATCCTAAAGTGAGATCAGGGGCACCCATTTTTTGCTGCTGCCGGGCCCCAAGTCCCAAGTCCAGGGGTCCCCCTGACAGACACCCCCAGGACAGAAGATGCTATGTAGAGAACTTTGCAGGGGTCCCTAGGGAACAACAGTGAAGTTGGGGGTAGACAAGGGGGCCTGGCAGCCAGCTCCAGCCAGGGGCAATGGCCCAGATGGACCCAATGGTAGCAGCGGCCTTGCACAGGAAGTCTGCATTGTAAATCCAGCCAGCAGATAATAAAGAAGAATAATACAAAAACAATTGTGCACAATCCACACAATGAGGTGTAGTCACTAAGCTGTGTTAATAATGTACATAAAGTCTTACCAGACGATGAGCAGAACAGAATGCAATCCATTACGTGCAATGCATTAAGCTCTACTCATAGTGTGTAATACTTTACCCACGTTATTCTACTTGCCACAGTTTAGTGAATATTCCCCAATATACATTAAAAACACAAGCCTGAGCTAGAGCTTTAGGCATGAATATGAATATGTGCATAATGCTGCATACTCACCTCGTGACCCAGGAAGATGAATCTCAGCGACTTCCCATGACAATGAGCGCTCCCCGATCCATCTTCCTGGCAGTGGGTAAGCATGACGTCACGAGACGGCATGAACAAGAGTTCAAGCGTCCGTGGTACTTTGCACAGGAGTCGTCACTGCAGTAAATAGCTTGCCATTTTTTTCCGAGGAGAGAGAGGAGGCGAGGCCAGGCACCGGAAGTGGAGTGATGCGGGGTCTTCGGGACGGCTTTGTGGGACAAGACTCCGCAAGTAAATATAACTTTTCATTACAGCAGCGCTGCGGGATTTTGAATTTTAGGATGGAGATCCTCTTTAAATTCGAATCCACCCCGATGGTCGTTATTGCCGTGCATCACTAAGCATCATTCGTATAATCAAGTGCCTGTAACCACATTGAGAGATCATGCATTCCCAGCATTGCTCATCATCACTCAAAAAATTGCCGGCCGGCAGAAAAATCATCTGAAAAATCGCGTAGTGGGTTTTGGCCTTTATTGCTTGCTTTTGCTGCTATGTGCATCACAGTGTGCTTATGGTTATTTTTGTATATACTGTCATCATTGGTCGCAAAAAACAGTTTTAGAGGAGTACTGTAGGTCGTGGAGGAAAAAAGAGTTGAACTTACCTGAGGCTTCTAATGGTCCCCCACAGATGTCCTGTGCCCTCTCAGCCACTCACCAATGCCCCGGTCCCCGCCTCCAGTTCACTTCCAGAATTTGTGACTTTAAGGGCTTGTTTCCACTATCGCGAATCTGCATGCATTGTCCGCATGCGGATTCGCATAGCCAATACAAGAGGATGGCCCTGTTTCCACTTGTCAGTAATCCTGAGCGTCTTTCTGTGCAGGAGTAATCTACACGGCAGAGCCGTCAGATTTTGCATCCCGCACACCGCTATGCGAATCGCCGCTAATGTATTTAATAAGGAAATCGCATGCAGTTTTGACATGCATATTTTACCGCGATTTCGCATGCGATTTCGCATAGAAAGTAATGTTACATCACACAGGCAGTGACATGGTTAAAATCGCATTACTACTAACCTATGCGAAATCGCATGCGAAATCGTGGTGAAATACGCATGCGGAATCGCACCCGCATGCGATTTCGTCAGCGAGGGATCCGCGTCGATTCCGCAACGCACAAGTGGAAATGGGCCCTTAGAGTCGAAAAACCACTGCGCCTGTGCGGCCATGCCCTCGCTCCCAATGACGTCACCAAAAGTGCATTGCGCAGGCCCAGTACAGTCTGCACCTGAATAGTACGTTCCTGGTGACGTCAGCGGGAGCAAGAACATGGTTGCGCAGGTGCAGTGGTTTCCCGACTTTAAAGTCGAAAATTCCAGAAGTGAACCAGAGGCTGGGACTGGAGCATCGGTGAGTGGCTGCATGGGCACAGGACGACTGCGGGGAGTCGGGGACCATTAGAAGCCTTGGGGGAGTTCAACTTTTTTTTCCCCTACCCCTCTACAGTAGTCCTTTGAAGCTGTTATGCAGATGCTTTACTTGCTGAGTTATTTTTATGAGGCCTGTCCACACTCTGTCCACACGTTTGTATGTGCTGCTGACCTTGGCCAGTCTCTGAATTTACTTTTGATGACCTGGTAGTTTCTGTTGATCTGTCATTGAACCAAACTTGGCCTTACTACAACCATACATAGGCAGAGAAAATCCCTCCATGACTCCCCACGTTGTGAAGACCATGAGGAATCCATATGTAAAAGTCGGTTTTTCAATGCAATTGGTGTAAAATAGAAGAAAAACAACGTTGTTCTTAAAAAATGCTATCATTTAGGGGGGTTTAAGTAATTAAAACTTGAAGTAGTTTAATATACATTTATTTACACAGACATGTACATAAGCCCTGAAAGCAGAACAACTTAGGAGCAAAGAGGGACCAACAGATTTGGTTCAAAAATAGGAATTGTGCTTTCAGAAGGGGGACAGTCGGGATGTATGCAGCTCTGTCTCCGCCTTGTGGGCACTTTTCCCACTCTAGGTCTGATGGTCCATATGGTTTGCATATCCACAGCACTGACACTATCTCTACATGTGATATATAGCACCTCTAGTGGTTGGAGAAACTCTTTGTTCCCATATGTCATAAACATTATCATCGAGTTACAGATTGCCCAGAAAGTTCATGGGGAACCAGAAAAAGCCCTCTTACTAAAATGGTATGCAAAACAGAAGTTTGCCTTCATAAAACCGAAGGTGAGCTCAGAGCTCCCTCCAACCTGAATTATCGCAAAAACCTTTTGTTTTAAGAAGACAAACTTCTGTTCTGTTAAACATTAACATCATAATTCCTACCCAGGAACAGAGCATTGGCTGTAATTAATAGTCATTTTTAGATACCTTTGGGTGAGCCATATGCTAGTTGAAAATATGAATGTTGGCTCTAATAATACCGTTAAATCCAATAATGATCATGTGGGGGTGCCTCAGTTATAGCTTTTGTGGCACCAGTAGGTGGCGTGTGCACGCTAGTGCGCTGTCACTTGGGGTGTTGCATGCAACTGCAACCACATGGACTTGCATAAGTGAACGGACACACATGCAAATCTGCACCCCAAGTGTCCTGTCTTTCCTTTATAAGTCCCCTGTGTTGTGACCCTTCCTGTCCGACTACATTCTGTCTGATCTCCATTCCTACTGCAGACTTCGCTTGTACTTGACTTGACTTTGGATTAATGCCTGTCTCAACATTAGTCGGAACATAAACTGATTGAGAAATATTTTTTTATTTATATAATATAAAATAAATAAAGAACAGTCTTAACCCACCCTTTGCCTTATGGGTCTTCTGGCATACTGGACTCACCAATGGTACGGTCTCTGTTCTCTCTGTATCCAGTGTGGCAATCTCACAGGCCACGACCTGGTGGCTATCTCCTGCAAAGTAGTCTGTTGGGTAATAGGGGTAGCAGTCCATTGTCTCTTGTGGGATGCTGTGGCCGCTCAGACTCTGTGCCCACACCTATTACCAGTGGCAGGATCAAAAGCCCCATAGGCACCCATGTTATAAAGTGACATTAGTACACCAGAGGCGCCCAATAAGATAGCAGATACTGCTATGCAAACTGCAGCTAGAAATAGCAGGAGGAAAATGTTCCTTTATTTTCTTTTCTTTATAGCGCCAGTTAACAAGGGCACCAAACTTATGTATGTAACGGCGGCAAAGGCAGTGCAGATATTGGTGGGTTTGTAATGCGGGGGGGGAAGGGGGGCGGTTATGGTTAAGCATTGGTGTGGGGTTGGTTATGGTTAAGGCATTAGTTGGAGGGGTGAGTTAGGGTTGGGCATAGATGGGGTTGGGGTGGTTAAAGTTAAGCATCAGTGGGGTCGTTGATTAGAGTTAGGCATAGGTGATGTCGGTTAGGGTTAGGCATTGGTGGAGGGTCATCAGTTAGGGTTAGGCATCGGTAGAGAGAGGGCTTGTGTGAGAATAAGGTTAGGTTTACCGATATTTTACAATTGAAATAACCACAGCCCAAAGATGGAATATCAGTAAATTTACAGGAATTCTACAAGCCGCTATTTCTAGCACCCACATTTCCCTGGTGCTCTTTTTGCATGTATGCCATCAGGTTTCCTGCTGACTGTAACATTACAATTATTAATAATAGTAGCATCACAACAAGTACTGTAATAAGATGATCATTTGATGGTGTTTTTACAGGAACTCCAACATTTTCATATGACAATTGACTGCTTTGATTTTTTTTTCAGCCTAATAAAGGATACCCGAACTGAAATGTGACATAATGAGATAGACATGTGTATGTACAGTGCCTAGCACACACATAACTATGCTGTGTTCCTTTTTTATTTATCTGTCTGAAAGAGTTAAATATAAGGTATGCAAGTGGCTGACTCAGTCCTGACTCCTGAAATTCCAACTATAAAACATTTTCCTAGCAGAAAATGGCTTCTGAGAGCAAGAATGAGATAAAAAAGGGGAATTTCTTATGAGTGAGGTTCACACTGTAGTCACTTCCTGTCTGAGTCAGGACTGAGTCAGCCACTTACATACCTGATATTTACCTCTTTCATGAAGAGAAATAAAAAAAGGAACACAGCATAGTTATTTGTGTGCTAGGCACTGTACATATACATACCTATCTCATTATGTCACATTTCAGTTCGGGTATCCTTTAAAATTATCTCCCCAGATTGGCAGAAATGCATGCTATCCGACACCCACTACACAATTTTTCAGATGATTTTTTTAGACGACCGACATTTTTTTTAAAGCAAGAGCGATCATTTCGTGATCTCGTGACGTGGGTACAGGCAAATGATGTTTGGTGATATTATTATTATTTATTGTATTTATAAAGCGCCAACATATTACGCAGCGCTGAACATTAATTTAGGTTACAGACAATATTTAGGGGTGACATACAGCAATATGACAATACAGGAATACAAGAAAACCAGATCATGCAGCACAGTATGCGTACAAGGTAATGCTTAGTCAGTCACTGGAGGGGAGCATGGAGATTAGGCAAGTTAGGTTCACTCAGATGCATAGCATGGATTCATAGTAATGGAGGTGCAAGATCAGGTAGGACACAAAAGGAGGAGGACCCTGCCCAAAGGCTTACAATCTAGAGGGAGAGGTAAGGACACGAATGGTAGGCGGCAAATATCACAGCGGTTCTGATTTTTAAGGTCCCCGACAACTCCTGCACAAAGTACCGCAATGGTTAGAACTCTCGTTTGTGCCCATTGTGTGATGTTGCACAATCCACCCGGCAGGAAGATGGGAACATTGGTCGTCGTGGGATGTCGCCGGGGGATCCATCTGAAAATGACGCCTGAGAATAATGGCGCACGGTGTTGCCGCTAATCCGTTTGTCGCTTATCGCTATTTAACATTAAAGCCTTATCATTATTTAGCTCTGTTTATTTTATTGAAAATTAGCGTTAACACACAGAACCCTCTCTGTACCTAACCCTAACCCCTAGACCCCCCTGGTGGTGCCTAACCCTAACCACTTCCCTGGTGCCTAACCCTAAGACCCCCCTTGGTGGTGCCTAACCTTAACCGCTCCCCTGGTGGTGCCTAACCCTAACCACCCCCTGGTGGTGCCTAACCCTAACCACCCCCCTGGTGGTGCCTAACCCTAAGACCCCCCTGGTGGTGCCTAACCCTAACCACCCCCCTGGTGGTGCCTAACCCTAACCCCCCCTGGTGGTGCTTAACCCTAACCATGCCCCTGGTGGTGCCTAATCCTAACCACCCCCTGGTGGTGCCTAACCCTAAGACCCCCCTGGTGGTGCCTAACTCTAACCACCCCCCTGGTGGTGCCTAACCCTAACCCCCCCTGGTGGTGCTTAACCCTAACCATGCCCCTGGTTGTGCCTAACCCTAACCACCCCCTGGTAGTGCCTAACCCTAACCACCCCCCTGGAGGTGCCTAACCCTAAGCACCCCCCTGGTGGTGCCTAATTCCAAGACCTCCTTGGTGGTGCCTTACCCTAAATCTCCCCTGGTGGTGCCTAACCCTAACCACCCCCCTGGTGGTGCCTAACCCTAACCTTGACAGTGCTACATTAAATCCAATCACCATTTTGCAGTTAAATAACATCTGCAGTTTGATTTATGTAGGACGCTATTGATAAATAACGTTACTGTGTGCAATAACATCTGCTGTTTGGCATATGAACGGCGCTATTGATAAATAACATTACTGTGTGCCATTTTTCTTCTTTTTTCCCTGTGCGCCATTATTATGCAGTACTAATGATAAATAGCGATACGTGTATCTTTTTAATGCCGCACCATTTTCATGCATAGGCGCTGTGCGCCATTATTCACTGATTCGTCGCTGGGATCCATCTTTCGGCGTCGTTAGGTGAGTATTCAGCTTTAGACCAAAGCAACCAAGAGTCTCTAAAAATGACTTGAAAGTCAAAAACTATGCAGCACGCACAGATAAAATGAACTGCAGCCAGGAGAATGAATCCTCGGAGGGAAGCCACTTCTGCATTGTTATTGTATTGTTCAGTTTTAATAAATTAAAAGAGCACTCCCCATCTGTGCTGTAAGCTGTGCGGCCATCCATCTTCCATGGCTGTGACTACCCCATCCCCTCCTATCAACATGAAAGCAGACAGGACCCCTGCCTGAAGTTCAGCAAAGCTCAGCTATCTGCTTTTTTTAATCACATCCCAGAGGTCAATGACTGGGTAAATTAGAGGATGGGGATGAAAAGCTGGGGCTGAGTATCATCTGGTCCACCCTCCCCTCCCCCAACCCTATCTTACCCCCCACTTTCCAGCTTGAACAGCAGTGGATGCTGTTTTATGGGTTTCTTGCCTAATGAATGATTGTCCAGGGGACAATAGGCTGGGCTGCTGGAGAGGTGGTGTGATGGCTGCAGCCTTTTGTTGTGATTATGTAAACACTGGGTATTCAACCTCAGGAACTCCTTTGATCTTGGAATAAAGAGCTATGACCTCTCTTCCTTCTTTCTTCCACTCTCCTGCATTGATTAACAGCTGCAGGAGAAAAGTGGAGGAATCCTCTGCCTCTGATACTGGGCTCTTAACTTCCTGTCCCATTATAACAAGCATTGCAAACAAAGTTTGGTATTACATTATGGCGACTCCGGATCAAAGGCTGCTCTGCGATGATTTCTTGTTTTGTTTTGTTTTCTCAACTGAACAATTCGGTCATTCTTACAGCAACAAAAAATGATCCGAGGTAGATCATTAATAACAAGGACGGATGTCAAATATTGTTAATGCTCTTTATAAAGCGTCAATTAAAAATGAAAATATAAGAAGCATAAATAACAAACTTGCAGATATAATAAGTACAAACTATGACAGAAGAGGAGATACAGGCCCCGCCCAGATGAGCTTACAGTGGAAAAGGGGTGGGAATGCTGGATAAAGTACAGAGGGCAGACTGGGAGTGCGGCTACTCTCAACAGACTGATTAGAGTATAGAGAACAGGTTTAATTCCAGTGGCATAACTAAGGAGCTTGGGGCCCCTGTGCTAGAGTTTTACATGGGGCCCCAAGCACTATCAAGAATAGCTGCAGTGTCAGAGAGGTGTATTTAGAGTAAGGAAGCAGCTTGTTATGGATTACCACTATGCAATGCATACAGGGCCGGCGCTACCATAGAGGCAAAGGAGGCAATTGCCCCAGAGCCTGTAGGGGCCCCCAGTGGCTACAAGAGGAAACATTTTTTTTCAAAAAGACCTTATAGTTTTTGAGAAAATCGATTTTAAAGTTTCAAAGGAAAAAAAAATACACATTTAAAAACCTGCCGACTTTGGTTAATAGTTAATAGCAAATCCACCTTAAATGCTAGAAATCCTAAATTTGCAGGATATGTTAAGGAGATCATTGGGAATAAGAGGAAAAAAACAATTTTTCAAAAAGACCTTATAGTTTTTGAGAAAATTGATTTTAAAGTTTTGAAGGAAAAAAGTATACTTTTAAATGCGGTAAATGTTACTTTTAGTAGCAAATCTAACGGTAGTGTAATTTTACATGCATCAAAAGAAAGAGCAATAAATTTCCTGACGGGGTTTCCAGGGGGTCTATACGCAGCCGCAGCGCTTTGGCCAGGGATCGCTATACAGCCGCAATATGGCTGTATGAAGATACCTAGCATTTTTTCCTGGGAGTGTGGGAATTTTTTTTTTTTAAATGATGTGGGGTCCCCCCTCCTGAAACTTTTTAACCCCTTGTCCCCCATGCAGGCTGGTTTAGCCAGAATGTGGAGCTCCGACCGATTGGGGCTTCACACCCTGACTATACCAGCTGCAAAAAAGGTCCCTTAATGCCGATTTTTGTTCCAGGGTATCTGTTGGGGGGCCTTTTTTTTGCCCTGGGTTTATTTTGCCATGGGGCCCTATTGTTGCTTAAACCGGCCCTGAATGCATATATAGAGAGGGGTTCATTATCATTATCAGTATACCATCAATGGACAGCTAATAAGATGGAGTAAGGAGGCCCCTAGTGGTCACAACCTCTGCACCCCATATTGCAATACCACTGTTTAATTCACTTATTACAGTAATGGCCGAAATTGTTGGCAACCTCTGAATTTTTTCCAGAAATTCAAGTATTTCTCACAGAAAAGTATTGCAGTAACACGTTTTGCTCAACCCATGTTTAGCGGCATGGGAGCGATCCGAGCGGGTGGGGCTGGAGGAAGCCCCAGGTATCTATAAAATCTTTGTCATTTTGCAGCTCTGAGTCCCTTTAACAATTTAAAAATCACACCTGAAAGCAGATAAAAAAGAGAGACGTTCACTTAGTCTTTGCACTGTGTGCCTGTGTATGCCACACTAAGCATGGACAACAGAAAGAGGAGAAGAGAACTGTCTGAGGACTTTCGGCCATCACTGTACATGTGCAAAGCTAAGTACAAACAGCAAGTCTAGATTGCTGGAAATAGCCAATAAACGACTGTTCCATGATCAAATACAAAATATATGAAGCAACGTATTGTGAATAGGGGAGAAATGGCAGTGCATCCTAACACCAGGCCGCATCTGAATGACTACCAACTGAGGCATACAGAGCCCCCCCCCCCCCCCCCCCCCCCCCAGAGGCAACATACACACCCTGCATTCAAAACAGGAGCTACAATTATGCACTAAAGCCTTAACCCCTGGTAGAAACGGAATGCATCAAATGGAAGAAGCTAGCCATAAGGTAAACATACATTTCTTAGACAACAGGAAGAGGTGGCAGCGCTTTCCAAAGCAGGCTGCATCTGAAAGCCTACCAGAATAGGTGTGCAGAGCCTAATTATAGGCAGGGTACACATCTTGCATTCTAAACAGATGCACCAGATTAACATTGATGGAGGATGTTAGCTTCCAAAACAGTTTGCATACAAAGTATTCCACCGCAATGAAGCCATCCCTTTGGAGGGGACCATAGCCCCTAACTAATTCACAAAAAGGCATATGTATAACCTGGGAGCAGCTAGCCATAAAATGGTTTACACATTTTTTGGATAGTCAACAGGGGAGAAATGGCAGCGCATCCTAAGAGCAGGCCATGTCTGAATGCCCTCCACCTCCTCCTGGACACCGGAGGTTGGGAAGAGCACTTAGTCCATGGACTGGACAAGGGCTCTGGGGGAGATGGGGAGGCTTGGCCATCCCTCTTTTCCAGAACCCCCGAGTGCCCCCAGTGCCGTCTGGACTTTGCATTCTGGTGACTAGGGGTTAAAGAGGTTTGGGAGGGGGAACCCAACACTATCTGTTTTCATGAAATGTATACAATGTGTATACAGGACTCAGAACTCCGAATGCAGTACAGTATACCACAGCAAAGTGTCATTTTGCTCAGTTTAAAAATCATTTTTCCTAAGGAATATTAAAATCAGTTTTCTCAAAAAAAACTACACAGGCTTTTCACATTTTTTTTTTACCATATTCCTACTAATTTCCCTAACATATCTGGCAAATTTGGTGATGATAGCCTCTATGGGGGATTTGTTAGAATCCGAGGAAGTTGGCACCATTGGCTTAAAAAAAATGCCTTCAAGTGTTCCAGAGACCAGTAACAATAAAAGTTTTACACATACCTGGGGCTTCCTACAGCCCCATAAGCATGGATCGCTCCCACGCCGCCGTCCTCAGCCTTCTCCAGCTCCGGTACCGGGTCCCGTAACTTCAGAATCAGAATCCATTTATTTAACCAAACATGACTGGGTCATGCCCGGAATTGGTTTTAACAACAAACAGGCACTTAGGTGGTGAACAATGATTGTCAGTGACGCCCTGACAATAAGAAGATGAGAAGATAAGTTACAGCAGCATCAGCGGGTGGCAGTGAAAAAAAAAACTCCAACTAAACTAACACTTAACAACTAACACTAAAACTAACTACAAACTACAGAAAGCTGTCAAAAGAAGACTAATAAACCAGGTAAAAATAAAGAAAACAGAGAAAAGTCCTGGAGCCTGTGTGCTGAGGCAGCCGTACGTCGGCGCCATCTTGTATGATCAAAAATTCAGCCAGTCACGGCCAGTCTGTGCAAGAGAAGTGCGCTCTCTACCTATCTCTCCAGCAGCCGGCGGCATGGGAGCGATCCGTACGGATGGGGCTGGAGGAAGCCCCAGGTATGTATAAAACTTTTTTTGTTACTGGCTTCCTTTCAAAACAAAAATCAGAACACAAAATTCGGTATTCGTCTGCGGAACATTGGATTTCGATAAATTCGGACTTCAGATGTTCTGATCAACCCTAACACCCAGAAACTCATATTTAAGCTTGTGCGTGTGAGAAATAGGGTTCTGGATCATACCAACAAAATCTTGCTAGCTAAAGCTTCATACTCACCTCGTGATCCAGAAAGATAGATATCAGCGACATCCCAAGATGACAAATGCTCCCCAATCCATCTTCTGGCCGGCGGGTATGCGCTACGTCATGGGATGGCACAGGATGGGCATGAACGAGACTTCAAGCCATTGTGGTACTTTGCTGGTAGTCTGGGAAAACGCGAGGTGGGTATGTGCATTAAGATGATCAATGAGATGCAAAGTTTCTCTGTTTGTTGCAAATCACATGCAGATTGAAACTGAGCCAATTATTATTATTACTATTTTGTATTTATATAGCGCCAACATCTTACACGGCCATGTACATAGCAGCACGGTGGCGTAGTGGTTAGCACTCTTGCCTTGCAGCTCTGGGTCCCCGGTTCGAATCCCAGCCAGGTCAACCAGGGGCGTAACTAGAAATCACTAGGCCCCCCTGCGAAAATTTGGATGCCCCCCCCCCCATAGGTACCAAATAATTGTAATGGGGCAGCGTTTCACTATAAAATATCTATAAAATAATTGTAATGGGGCGGCGTTTCACTATAAAATAATTGTAATGGGGCAGCGTTTCACTATAAAATATCTATAAAATAATTGTAATGGGGCAGCGTTTCACTATAAAATAATTGTAATGGGGCAGTGTTTCACCATAAAATAATCATAATGCACCAGAAATTCATCGTAAAGTGGGCAGCATTTCACCATAAAATAATCGTAAATTGGGCAGCATTTTACCATAAAATAATCGTAAAGTGGGCAGCATTTTACCATAAAATAATCGTAAAGTGGGCAGCATTTTACCATAAAATAATCGTACAGTGGGCAGCATTTCACCACAAAATAATCGTAAAGTGGGCAGCAGTCACCAGAAAATTGCAATGTGGGCAGCGCTTACCAGAAAATTGTACAGTGGGCAGCAGTCATCAGAAAATCGCAATGTTTGCAGCATTCACTAGAACATCGTACAGTGGTCAGCATTCACTAGAACATCGTACAGTGGGCAGCAGTTACCAGAAAATCGCAATGAGGGCTGTGTTCACCAGAAAATCGTACAGTGGGCAGCGTTCACCAGAAAATCGTACAGTGGGCAGCGCTCACCAGAAAATCGTACAGTGGGCAGCAGTCACCAGACAATCGCAATGTGGGCGGCGTTCACCAGAAAATCGTACAGTGGGCAGCAGTCACCAGAAAAATCGCAATGTGGGCAGCAGTCACCAGAAAATCGTACAGTCGGCAGCGTTCACTAGAAAATCGTACAGTAGGCAGCAGGCACCAGCAAATAATATAGTGGGCAGCAGTCACCAGAAAATCGCAATGTGGGCAGCGTTCACCAGAAAATCGTACAGTGGGCAGCAGTCAACAGAAAATCGTACAGTGGGCCTCAGGGTCATCCTGGCCTCAGATCCCCCAATGATCCTCCTGCACATCTCCCACGCTGACAGGCAGAGTGCAGGGCTATGGCAAGATGGCGCCCGAAGCCCTGTACTGGAGACACAAATAGTCTCCAGAGCAGGGCTTCGGCAGCCATCTTGCCGTAGCCCTGCTCTGCCTCCCGGGAGACAGACTGCGGCTGCGGGGAATGAACTGGCCCGGCGTCTATTAGACACTGCGGCTAGTTCCACACCTGGTTTGTGGGTCCTAGAATCGGGTGGGCGGCAGCGCTCCCCCCCCCCCAGCACATTGCTGGCGGGCCCCGGAGTGGCCCCGGGCCCCCCTGCGGCTGAGGGGGTCGCATCCCCGGTGGTTACGCCGGTGAGGTCAACATCTGCAAGGTTCTCCCCGTGTCTGTGTGGGTTTCCTCCGGGCACTCCGGTTTCCTCTCACATCCCCAAAACATACAGATAAGTTAATTGGCTTCCTCCTAAATTGGCCCTAGACTACAATACATACACTACATGATACATACATAGACATATGACTATGGTAGGGATTAGATTGTGAGCTCCTCTGAGGGACAGTTAGTGACTAGACTATATACTCTGTACAGCGCTGTGGAAAATATCGGCGATATATATATATATATATATATATATATATATATATATATATACTAAATAATAATAATAATACTCTTGCAGAGTCGGACTGGGAGGTGGAAAAGCTGAGGAATTCCTCCTGCTGGCCAAGCAGCAGACACCCTGTGTTATCACTTCCAATAGAAGCCTGTACCAATTCTACACTGTGAGCAACAACTTCTGATTATTGCTGCTTGGCCAGTAAGTGGATTTCGTCAGCATTACCACCTCCCAGACTGACACTGTAGTCTTGTCACAATCTAATCCCTTCCATAGCCATATGTCCGTTGCAGTCAGGAACGGATCAAGACCAAGTTGCGCCTGGGGCAAGGTCAGGTTTTGGCGCCTAAAGGTCAGGTTTTGGCGCCTAAATTGCCAGTCATTTTGCCGCCTTTTTAAGAATTCAACAAACTGCGCCTGGGGCAAGATACCTGCTTGCCCCCCCCCCCCCCCCATATCCGTCCCTGGTTGCAGTCTAGGACCAATTTTAGGAGGAAGCCAGTTAACGTCTCTGCATGTTCTGGGGATGTGGGGGAAAATCAGAGTGCCCGGAGGAAACCCACATAGACATGGAGAGAACATAAAAACTCTTTGCCGATAGTACTCCGGCTGGAATTTGAATCAGAGACCCAGCGCTGCAAGGCGAGAGTGCTAACCACTACGCCACCATGCTGCCAAATTGAAGATGATTGATATCTGTCCCCTGAAGATTGATCGGATGGTCAGTCGGGCCACAAAACTGATAGATGTATGTCCACCTTAAAGGGAACCTGAACCGAGTAAAATTATTTAAAATAGACACATGAGGTAACTTTAAATGAACATTACATAGTTACTTTGCCATCAGTTACTCTCAGAAGCTCACCATTTTCTTCTGACAGTGATCCCTTCCAGTTCTGACAATATTTTGTCAGAACTGAAATATATCAGTTGCTGTCAGTTATAGCTGAGAGGATGCTGTCAGTTATAGCTGAGAGGACAACTGATGTGCCAGGTAATGTCCATGTCTCCCTATAGCTCAAGTGGGTGATGTTACAGTTTAACAGTGTGCTGACCAGGAAGCTGTTATGGGGTAATGGCCATTTTCAAAATGGAGGAGGGAGAATTTCCTTGAACACAGTGGACAAACAGGACGCGGGAGGGGAGAAAGAGATTGAAGAGCAGACTACACGGGAGGTAAGTATGTTTATTTTGACTTGTAATTTCAGTTGAGGTTTTCTTTAAGTCATTTTCTGCACATCAGATTTCCAAAAAACATTTAAAATACTTACACTTCTCAAATAATAACATATCCTATTATTTTTCATTTTCTGAAACAAAGCACAGGTATTGAGCTTATAGATAGATAGATAGATAGATAGATAGATAGATAGATAGATAGATAGATAGACAGTCACACACACTTAGGGCTGGTTCAGACGGACGCTTGCAGAGCGTTTACTGCCAGCGTTCGGGGCTAGGCGTTAAACGCTCCCATTCAAGTGAATGGGAGCGTTTGTACCCAGCTTTTACGCGCGTTTGCACGAACGCGGCGTTCGGGTCCCGATTTTTACTGGCGTTCAAGGAGCCCCTGGAAGCTACATGTTGCTTACAGGGGCGGTTAACCGCGACGGGTAATGTCCCCCTAGGGGAAGAAAAAAACGTGACCGCATCCGAACGCAATGCGAACGCTGCTGAAAGCCCGAACGCATTGCCGCCGCGACGCCAACGAACGCGACGCCTCCAAACGTCCGTCTGAACCAGCCCTTATTCTTCACAGAGTAGAATGTTCTTCTAGTTTCTAGTAACAAAAAGGCTTACAGACTCAGGCACTGATATTAAATATAGCAGCTTTACATATCGCTCGTCTAGTTTCCAGTCTTGTTTTTTCCTTTCTTTTATTTCAGCTTCTACGTTTTTAGTCAAACTCCATGGAATAATCCAGTACTTTGCAAGCTACTGTGCAGTACAATAGTCTGCTTCACAAATCAATCCTGCTGCCCTGGGGCCAGTAGCCAGGTGGCTGCCAGCCTCTGTGCACTTGTGGTTGGGACAGCAGGAGGTGCGTCAGAAGTTCTGGAACAAAACACAGGTTGCCCAGGGGTGATTAACGTGAAACAGTCGACCTCTAATATTTGAGTCAAACGTTAACCCTTTCCTAGTTGAGAAACGGCAACAACTAGGAATCGTGAAGTTGCTGTTGATCCTTGCTCAAGATTTCACCTTAGCATGAACTTTGTTAATTGTTGGTGCTCATAGCTGTTCTTCCCTGTGATATGGAAATGAAATGAAAGTTATATATTTTCCACTCATGTTCTTGCATAATTTCATCTTCTCCTCCTCAAAATATTTTCCTCATAACTTCAAAGTAAGACCGCTTTTGAATTGGCACCGTACCTCATATCTTGTTGTTTGACCTAAATGTAAAAGTGTGAATGTCTCTTTACTCACGTAGGATAGTGATCGAGCCCAACAAAAATGGCAGCAGAAATTCAACGCTGGTAAATGTAAGGTTATGCGCTTAGTTCATAATAATAGCATTACACCCTCTGCAGCGGAGCAGCTTTGGGCACAACATATATGGGAAAACACTTTACACATTGAGGGAGAGGAATATAGTGGAGGTAATAGTAGGGGAAGCAGGCCCTGCAGTCGCAGGGGGGTCCAAGGCTGTGAAATGCCCCAACTGCGTACACAGCTTACTTTTGAAACAGGAACTGCCTCTGATGTTGTAGCCACATTTGTTATGGGTGATGATGAGGTGGGGTATCATGGTGGTCCCACATATGGTTGAGGTGGGGTATCATGGTGGTCACACTTGTTATGGGTGAGGTGGGGTATCATGGTGGTCATACTTGTTATTTGTGAGGTGGGGTATTATGGTGGTCACACTTGTTATGGGTGAGTAGATATGGGCCGAACAGTTCGCCGGAGAACTTGTTCATGCCAATCCCAGCGGTTCGCGTTCGTGCGAGTTCGATTCGCCCCCTATACCCCATTATAGGACTAGACTTTGATCCTCTACATCACACTCAGCAGACACATGGCAGCCAATCAGGCTGCACTCCCTCCTAGACCCCCGCCCCCCCTTATAGAAGGCAGCAGCGTTTTCTCACTCTGTCTGCTGCCTGCTTAGTGAGAGAAAGGAGAAACATTGCTGGAGAGATAGGGAAAGCGTTAGTTAGCTCTTGTTAGCTTGCTCCTTGCTGTTATTTGTTGCTGAAAAGCACCCCAAAAAAGCTCTTTTGAGAGCTAATGTTCTTGTGATTTTTTTTTGTGTATGTCACTGACACTGCATATATACAGCCCTGCCTGTCGCAGCTGGCCCTTGCTATACTGTGCCGGGCCCAGCACAGTCAGCGCATACCTTTCACTGCATCTGTGTGACTGCACATTGTATTATTCCAGTCAGTGCATACCTTTCACTGCATCTCTGTGACTGCACATAGTAGTATACCAGTCAGTGCATACCTTTCACTGCATCTCTGTGACTGCACATTGTAGTATACCAGTCAGTGCATACCTTTCACTGCATCTCTGTGACTGCACATTGTAATATACCAGTCAGTGCATACCTTTCACTGCATCTGTGTGACTGCACACTGTATTATACCAGTCACTGCATACTTTTCACTGCACCTGTGTGACTGCACACTGTATTATACCAGTCACTGCATACCTTTCACTGCTTCGATGTGACTGCACACTGTATTATACCAGTCACTGCATACCTTTCACTGCATTTCTCTGACTGCACACTGTATTATACCAGTCACTGCATACCTTTCACTGCATCTGTGTGACTGCACATTGTATTATACCCGTCAGTGCATACCTTTCACTGCATCTGTGTGACTGCACACTGTATTATACTAGTCACTGCATACCTTTCACTGCATCTGTGTGACTGCACACTGTATTATACCAGTCACTGCATACCTTTCATTGAATCTGTGTGACTGCACACTGTATTATACCAGTCACTGCATACCTTTCACTGCATCTGTGTGACTGCACATTGTTTTATACCAGTCACTGCATACCTTTCCCTGCATCTGTGTGACTGCACACTGTATTATACCTGTCAGTGCATACCTTTCACTTCATCTGTGTGACTGCACACTTTATTAGTCCAGTCAGTGCATACCTTTCACTTCATCTGTGTGACTGCACACTGTATTAGTCCAGTCAGTGCATACCTTTCACTTCATTTCCCCCCCCCCCCCCCAATATGGACCAAATAACAGGCAGAGGCAGGCCACCCAGCAAGTCTGTTCGAGGTCGTGGTGTCGTGATTTTGTGCGGCCCTCGACCAAAGTACAATGTTTAGAAGGCACGTACCATCAACCCCCCAGGAGTATCAGGACGTAGTTGACTATTTAACACAGAACACCTCAGCTTCCGCACGGAACTGTGACATATCTTCCTCCTCCTGCAGTACTTGCTGATCCTTGCATACACACGCAAGATGTTTTAAAGCACTTTATGCCTCCAATTTAGGAATGCAATGTGATTTCTGCTCTTTAGGGATTATAAACTTGCTCTGCGTCAAATCCGTAATTGTCCCTGGGACTTTTGGTGTGTATCCCACTCCGCCATGCCCACCTCCAGGTGTTAGACCCCTTGAAACATCTTTTCCATCACTTTTGTGGCCAGCCCAGAAACAGTGTTTGTAGTTTTTCAAGTTCGCCTGCCCATTGAAGTTCGCCGAGTTTGCCGGTTCGCGAACTATTGTGAAAGTTCGCTTTCGTGGTTTGCGAACCTAAAATCTGAGGTTCGGGCCATCTCTACGGGTGAGATGTGGTATCATGGTGGTCACACTTATTATGGGTGAGGTAGGGTATCATGGTGGTCACACTTGTTATGGGTAAGGCAGGCTGTCATGGTTGTCACACTTGTTGTGGGAGAGGCAGGGTGACATGGTGATCACACTTGTTATGGGTGAGGTGGTGTGTCATGGTGGTCACACTTGTTGTGGATAGGTAGTTGTCAGGATGGCTGTACTGATTATAGGTGAGGTGGGGTGTCATGGTGGTCACACTTACTATTGGTGAGGCGTGGTGTCATGGTGGTCACACTTGTTATGGGTGGGGAGAATCACATAGTTACATAGTTAGTTTGACATCTATCCATTAATTTTAACCAGAAATAAAAAATCACTGTCCTGAACCAGCACATAACTCAGTAGCATGATGGTTACACTTGTTATGGGTGGGGGGTCTCATGATGGCCACATCATAGGTGGAAGCATCATAGTGGCTGTCCTGTTATGTGATTCCTGGCTTCCTAGTTGTGGGGTTCACCGTAGGGTAGAAGGTGCGAGTGCTTAGGGGCCCCATGATTTGTTGTTATGCCCCTTAGTCATTGTTGACTTGGTAATTAAATTAATGTATATGTCTATATCATACCCAGACTAGACTTAAAAATTAACCAATAGCTTATTTTTGACTTTGAGATGTGATATCTGATATAGATTGGTGAAGATCTTATCATACAAAGAAATTCAAATACATTTTACAAAGTTAAGTTTATATCAATTGCTTAAAGAGGAACTGTAACATAAAAAGATCCCCTGGGGGGTACTCACCTCGGGTGGGGGAAGCCTCCGGATCCTAATGAGGCTTCCCACGCCGTCCTCCATCCGTCAGGGGTCTCGCTGCAGCCCTCCGTGGAGTCCGGGCAGCGGTGACGTCAATATTTACCTTCCTGGCTCCTGCGCAGGCGCTCTGACGGCTGTCGGCTCCGAACTACACGGAAATACCCGATCGCCGTCGGGTCCGCTCTACTGCGCAGGCGCAAGTTTCCTGCGCCTGCGCAGTAGAGCGGACCCGAATGAGATCGGGTATTTCCGTGTAGTTCGGAATGGAAAGCCGCCACAGCGCCCCCGCTGGAGCCAGCAAAGGTAAATATTGAAATGACAGTCGGCACAGTCGCCGGCTGTTCGGAGGGCTGCGGAGAGACCCCCGTGGGACAGAGGACGGCGTGGGAAGCCTCATTAGGATCCGGAGGCTTCCCCCACCCGAGGTGAGTACCCCCCAGGGGATCTTTTGAATGTTACAGAGTCTCTTTAAGTGCTAAGTACTTGTATGTACATGTTTTATTTGATACCTTCATAGAGATCACTTGAGGAAGCTGGCTATGACTGGCGAAATGCGTTGTGGATAAAGATACATTTCAATTAATCTGACTCATCATTCATGAGACAGTAAACCAGCCTTCCGTAGATAATAGGACACTTCTTTATTTATAACAGAATAATAATTCCTTTGTATTCCTTTTTTGTATAATGTTATACAACTGTCAATCTTCAACTGCCCTTCCACCCATCTGCAAATATTCACAATGGCACCCGAAAACTCTTGTCATCGATAAACCGTTTGAAATTATTTGGATGTTTATTAACCCTTTGGATGCCACCGACGAGTTAACTCATGTGAGACAACACAGCAGTGCCACAGCCATGTATACTCAGGCCCCCCCCCAACGCCATGCAGAGTAATACAGGGAGCGCCTGTCATATTTACCTAACCTGTTACAGGATTTATCTTGCCTCCTCTTCCTCCCGGGAGCCACGCTGTATGATGACATCCTGTCTATTGCGTCATGTGATCGGCAGCCAGAGGATGGCAGCATACAGCGTGGAGGAAAAGGGGGAAGAGGAGATCCAGTGAAGCGCATGGCAGAGCAGTGCTGCCTACATTACTCTGCACGTGGGAGGGGTGTGGTGGTGGAATTTGCATTTGACAAAAGGCATGCAAATTTGATAAATGTAAACCCTGCCTGAAGTTGCCAAGACATTTCTGCTGTGTTTGACCATCGTTTTATTGTCTGATACAAGTATAAATTTCTACCATTGTAGACCCCTAAAAACACTTTTGTCTGGAGGTGAGGATGGGCGCGTTTCCGCTAGAGTTGGTCAACCACCTCTGAGACTGGAGTCATCACTTGTGCACGCCGATTACGCATCCGAATCCCTGAAGCCGTCATAAACGTCAATGAGGATTTGGACGCGTTGTCCAGAATTCTGAAGCATCGCTTTAGAATTTTTTTGCGCACATGATTTTGGAAGCAGCCTATTGATTTCAATAGGCTAACATCCCAGATCCGTATTCGTGTGTGAAATCGGGCACATTCAGCCCTAGTGGAAACAGGTCCGAAGTGTTAAACGGAGATGTAATAGGGAGGCCAGTAACCATAGCAATGTTCCACAGGTTTTCTAATTATGCAAGCTTGCTGAGCAGCAAAAAAGGTAAATCATAAAAATGTGCAAACATTTAAACTTGTTCACGTGGAACACTATGTTTTGTGGTTTGTGTTGCATCCCTGAAGCTTGTTTTGAAGGGTCTTGAGAATAAAGTTAGAATTGGATTTTATGGAGCAGTTAAACTTGTTTACTGTTGATTTTGACATGCGTGGCTCTTTTTGTGCTTTGCTGCTTTTCAAGCGCTTTTTATTTTGTGTTGCTTTAAGCAGACGCATCTCAAACACATTGTTAATTCACTGTAAATGCATAGCCCAGGGGTGTAACAACACAAAATTATCATGGGATCCCTGTAGAACCCCCAGTTATTTTGCCCTACCACCCCAAATCCAGGCTGTGCAGTGTCTACGGAAATACCAAATCAAATAAAAAATAGCTATATTGGCATGACCAAAATTTATACAGGCATTAACAAATACAAAAAATATTGCGCCACAGTCCACACAGTCTTATTTCAAAATTTCACCAGTTACTGGGATCGCTGCAGGAAATCCAATGTTCAGTATTATATTCCAAAATTACTGCTGCGCTCTCCAGACCTGAAGCACACATATGAACTCCACATAGGGTGATACCATTCAGTTTAGTTAATTCCAATGCCTCCACCTAAGTTCCTCTGTGTGTCTACTTATTCCCAAGTGTCACTCTCCTATGTTGACCCACTTCCCCTCTCTCTACAATGCTCACCAGATCCTCACCACATCAGTTCTCAGTTCTTAAGTAGTGCTGAGGGCCAACTCTCTCCGGGTCTTATCTCTGCAAGAAAGACACTTCCACAGAGAGTAGTATTGATCCAATGTCCACACAATATATGCAGAAAAACCACTGTGATTCCGTATTATCACCCAGTGTTTGTGCCAATCCACACACTGGCATGCCAGTTTACTCACCAGATGCAGCCCACCTCTATCTATAGGTGGATAACACGCTTAGGGTATCTCCAATCAGAAAACCACAGCACTTGTACGCTTTAACTGCCTCTCTTGAGGTCTCCTTTTATTCCAGTAAAAATCTTTCGATAAAACACATAAAAGATTTCCACATAGTGTAACACTGTAAAATCAGCCTCTGGGCGCTTAATAGAATCACACTTACGTGTCCAGAGTATATGTCAGCGTATCACATAACGTGATAATCAAATGCCCATCCGCTGGAGTGCAGGGTAGGGGGTCCGCGTTTTCCCTTCCCTCAGCCGCAGGGTACTCGAATCGTACGCGCTGTACAATTAGACCGGCTGGTCCGTTTCGTTTACGGGTGTGCGTACAAAACGGACCGCGTTAACTTTTGCGCGTGTACGCCATTACGCCATACGCGCGATAAGTCCGCTTTGCACATGAAACCTACGGCGCTTTGCGCGCTAACCTATTAGAGTGTATGCTTAGCACGCCCGTGCTAAGCTGGTTTGCACGCAATATAATGCGCGCAAAACTTTATGCGTGCAAACTATTGACTTCACGTAAAGTCATTAGTTTAGCTTTACGCACACGATATCCCGTGTTAGCACTCTTTTGTAAATCAGGCCCAAGGGCTGCAGGGAAGCAGTGCTAACCACCTAGCTTCCGGTTCTAGATTCTAGACTTGTTCATTCTCATACCAGTTTTTTTTTTCAAATCCTGCTATACGTGATTAATGCTATATACAGTTTTATATAACATTGCTACATCTGCATACTTAGCTATTCATCTGTATGCATTTGTTAATAGGCATGTTTTATGTTCTGTTGCATTATATGTATTACTAATGCTTATTTGTATATCAATTCTAAATCACAACAGGAGTTCATGGAGCTACACAGACAACTAATAATCACAGCAATGCTGAAGATTTATCATTGGATAGATAACAAAACGAAAGGATTTCTTTTTATATACTGTATCTTTCTGTTTATCTGCCCAAAGCCACGTTTAACTGATGGCTCAGAAATGTGGCCACATATGAAACAGATCAAACTGTGAATTATCCCCTAACATCGCAGTAAAGCTTAAAGGGAAGAACACATATGAAAAATGGAAGATAAGCATGAAGAGTAAACTTTAATGGAAAACTAGGTCATGCTTTGTAGTGCACATCTGAGTGCATGGATGATATTTTAGCTTGTATTAGAAACACCCATCTGCTTCTTATTGTACGTTTAACCAAATGTATGTGTAATTGGTTTACCAAACAGGTTAAACTGAATATCGAAAGACATACTCCTGCTAGTGAGTAATCATTTACAACAGGAAAAGATTCCTTTAACATTTGGAAAACCTTTAAAAATGTTTATGAAAAAGGAAAAAAGTTGTTCTGATAGTAAATCTTGAATCACATGTTTGAATGTCGGTACAGGATACACAGTTAAATGGAAACTCCAGAACTAATCATCTTTCCTCTTTCCCCTGTCTCTGTCTACCTCTACCTCTCTGCCTGATATGCATGTTGGATTATTATGGCTCTGTACATATTAACAAGCTGACACATCATTGCATTCCAGCGGTTCTGGAGGTGTGTTTAGCTTCTAAGGGTACAATGGTTAATTTGCATATATTCAGCAGTGGTGATCTGGGAGACATCTCGAGCTCACTCCAACCTGAATTATCGCAGATTCTTTCTGTTTTAGGAAAGCAAACTTTTGATATAACAATAAATGCTGATAACTCCCCTATAACTTCAGTTCCACGAGCATGTTGCTTAGGGCTAATATTTGACTCTTCTCTCTCTTTTATCCCTCACATTCACTCCCTAACCAGCTCCTGTCATCTCCAACTCAAAAATATATCTAGCATTCGTTCCTTTCCTTATGGCCCGTACTCACGGGCTGCAAAAGTGGCCTGTCGCCAGCACACGTGAGCGTGTGGGCGACAGGCCGGCGACAGCTCCTCTCCAGGTCCCTCCGCGTACACACGCGGAAGAGGGACCAGCGGCACGACGGAAGCTGTCGCCGACGTTCCTCCTCCCTCCGCCGGAAGCTCCGCATACCTCAATGGAGGTTGCTGTCAATAGTCCGCGTACTCACGCGGACTAGCGACAGTTGCGGCGGCGACTGCCGCCAGACGATTGACCGCGCCAATCGCCTGGCGACATCAGCGACGGGCGACAGTTCGGGGTGCGCGCCGTTGCGACGGCGCATACTCATGGGCGACCTGTCGCCGCAACACGCGCGCACCGCGTGTTGCGGCGACAATTGTAGCCCGTGAGTATGGGCCATTACTCAGGACTAAAATGTTACTACATGCTCTTATAATATCTCATCTGGAGTATTGTAATATACTGCTTTGTGGACTACCAACTAACTAACTGGCACCACACCAATCTGTACTGAACTCGGCTGCACGACTCACTCATCTTTCTTCTCGCTCTTCCTCTGCTGCCCTTCTCTATTAAGCCCTTCACTGTTTACTAATTAACCAGAGGATCCATTTCAAACTCTTAAGCCTCATCTACACGGGTAGATGAGGCTGCGATCCAGCGGCTCGATTAGCCGCCGGATTGCCTCTTCTGCGTCCCCGCGCGTGCCCGCCGCGTCCCCGCTCGCCGCGCATGCGTGATTCGATTCCACGCTGGTCCCCGCCGGCGCCGCTTATCTTCCGCTCGATTCCCTGCAATTGTCGCCTCGCGGGGGACGAGCATAGAATCGGCGGTGGGGACGGTGGTGTCGGATCTTATCAATCGAGCCGCATCAGCGGCTCGATTGATAAGCCACATCGCCGCCGCATCTACGCGTATAGATGCGGCTTTAAACCTAACCTACAAAAAGCACTCCACAATCTCTCTCCCATATACATTTCCTAACTTGTTAACAGATACCAACCCAACCGCAATCTCAGATCTGCACATGAGCTTCTTTTGTCATCCTCTAGAACAGGGGTCCCCAAATTTTTTCGGTCAAGGGCCGGGTCAAGATACTTCAGACTGTTGGGGGGCCAGAGTATACATAAAATGTAGAAAACATTACATTGAGCCTAGGTAGTGTAAACGATTACCTGTTAACATGTGCAGCCCTTATGTCTCCCATTTAACCAAATCAGATACTATGCCGCCAACACAGCATGTGCAGATAGTATGTCCTGCAACACAGAGGAGAACTCCTCCGGAGGAGAAGCAGCCATTCATGTGGCGTCTGAAGAATATCTTTGCTACAGACAGTGAAGCATACCCAGGTGACAACCTGAGTATGCTCAACTACAGAGGCAGAAGAGTCTCAATCTTCTAACTGTAATACTAAATACTTAACGGAGAAAGAAGTGAAGGCAAGACTAAATAAATTTAAAATAGACAAGGCACCTGGCCCAGATGGCATGCATCCTCGGGTCCTAAGGGAATTAAGTTCAGTTATAGATAAACCCCTTTATCTTATCTTTTGTGACTCTCTTTCAACTGGCAGAGTCCCAGTGGATTGGCGTACAGCCCACGTTTTCCCATTATTTAAGAAGGGCAAAAAATCAGATCCAGGAAATTATAGACCTGTAAGCTTAACATCAGTTGTATGCAAACTATTTGAGGGATTACTAAGAGATACTATACATGACTTCATACTAGAAAATAATCTTATTTCTCAGCATCAACATGGGTTTACTAAAGACAGGTCCTGTTTGACTAACATGCTCAGCTTTTATGAGGTAGTGAATCCTAATATGGATATTGGGAATGCTGTAGATGTGATATACTTGGACTTTGCAAAGGCCTTCGACACTGTTCCCCAAAAAAGTCTGGTGCAAAAGTTGAGGATGCAAGGACTGGGGAAGAGTCTGGGTACATGGATAGGGAACTGGCTAATGGACAGAAAACAAAGAGTTGTGGTCAATGGATCATACTCAAAATGGGAGACTGTTAGCAGTGGGGTACCACAGGGGTCTGTTCTGGGTCCAGTGCTCTTCAATTTATTTATTAATGACCTAGTAGATGCAGTAGTGAGCAATGTTGCTATTTTTGCAGATGATACAAAATTGTGCAGAATCATCAACTCTCAGGAAGATAGTGTCATATTGCAACAGGATCTGGATAGAATGGCTATATGGGCACATACATGGCAGATGAAATTCAATGTTGACAAATGTAAAGTCATGCATTTTTTGGTCGTACCAATGGTCTAGCACCATACAAAATAAATGGGATACAGTTGGGGACATCAAACTTGGAGAAGGACTTAGGAGTACTCATCGACAACAAGTTAAATAATCGTACTCAATGCCAAGCAGCTGCAGCTAAAGCTAACAAAATGTTGGGATGAATTAAAAGGGAAATAAAAACTAGAGATGCTAGCATAATATTGCCCCTGTTTAACTCTCTAGTAAGGCCACATCTGGAATATGGAATTCAGTTCTGGGCACCACATTACAAAAAAGATATTGCAGTTTTAGAGCAGGTGCAGAGACGAGCAACAAAATTGATACGTGGGATGGAAGGTCTCACTTACCAAGAAAGGTTAGATAAACTGGGTTTATTTAGTCTAGAGAAAAGACGCCTTAGAGGGGATCTAATTAACATGTATAAATACATCAGAGGGCAATATAATAGCTTGGCGGATGAGCTTTTTGTCCCTAGGCCTTCTTAAAGAGAAACTCCGACCAAGAATTGAACTTTATCCCAATCAGTAGCTGATACCCACTTTTACATGAGAAAAATAATGATTTTCACAAACAGACCATCAGGGGGCGCTGTATGACTGATTTTGTGCTGAAACCCCTCCCACAAGAGGCTCTGGTACCGTACGGTACTCTGGGCAAACTGTCACAATGTAACAATGTTCAGACAGGAAATAGCTGTCTGTTAAAGCCAGACCAGCTAGAAACAGCTCCATAATCTGCCCACAGTAACAATGTCACCATGTAATACAAGTCAGAATGTGAATCTGGGAGAGGAAAGATTTTACAATGAGCAAACACTGACTAAATCATGTATACATAATTATTGTAAAAATGAAGCACTTTTTTTATTACATTATTTTCACTGGAGTTCCTCTTTAAAGGACATGATCTGTGCATGGAGGAAAAACGTTTTAGCCATTTATTTAGGAAAGGGTTCTTTACAGTAAGAGTGATTAAGATGTGGAATGCATTGCCACAGGAAGTCGTTATGGCAAACTCTATACCTGCATTTAAAGGGGGCTTAGATGCTTTCCTTGCGTTGAAAGACATCCATGGCTACAATTACTAGGTAATGCCTAATGATGTTGATCCAGGGATTTTATCTGATTGCCATCTGGAGTCGGGAAGGAATTTTTCCCTTTAGGGGCTAATTGGACCATGCCTTGTAAGGGTTTTTTTGCCTTCCTCTGGATCAACAGGGATATGTGAGGGAGCAGGCTTGGGTAGTACTATGTACTGGTTGAACTCGATGGACGTATGTCTTTTTTCAAACAAAATAACTGTAACTATGTAACCTGCAGTCCAATTGGACCCATGTGGATGGGTGGTGCCAGCACTGCTATTCTATATGTGGGTCACAGATATTGAAAGATGCAGTTGACCGCATCTATAAGTAATAGATTTTAAGAGTGGAGGGTCGGTGAAAAAGCCTCAGGGGGCAGCATTCATCCCGCGGGCCTTAGTTTAAGGACCACTGCTCTAGAATCACCTCCTTGCATTCACATATATAAGACTTCTCACATACTTCACCCCTCCTCTGGAATGTGCTTCCACAACACATCCGTCACTCACCAACCTTTGAAATATTTAAACGCTTCAGGGCAGGCCTTTTGTGTCTTTGGAATTGTGATTTATTTTGTATCTTGCAATCTGTTATCCATTTTATTCATCATGTTACATTTTTCACTGTAATTATCAATTCTGTAATTTTGTACCAGTGTCCATATTTGGTGTATATACCATTGTCTTTTTGTCTGTGTTTTTCCTTTTGAGTGACAGTGGGCTCAAAGGGAAAGGTAGGAAAACCCAGTAGAACTCGAAGCAGATAATAATAGCAAAAGTAAATTTGGGTGTGGCTATATTTTCAATGTTAATTTACAGGTAACAGATTATCATTGGCGCAGGCTGTTAAATTTTAGTGCAATGCTATAACGGTAATCACTGATTAAATTAAGGGTAAGGAATTAGTGTTAGGTTTACATTAGTGACAGAAACACCTGGCATGCAAAAGTACATATGGCCACATAGAGTCGGAGTCGACTAAACGAATGAGGATCTACATTAGTGTTAGGTGTAGGTGGGAGGGAGGTTAGTGTTAGGTGAAGGTGGGAGGGAGGTTAGTGTTAGGTGTACAAAAAGAGAAGGAACCGAGAGCCCAATATGGTGTAGTAAGTCGAGGCAATTGGTATAATGAAAGAGAGTAAGAATTATACTCACAAACCAGGGTTGCCTCCAGGCAACCACTGTATAGGCAGGTGAGGAGATTGGCCTGTCCCCACTCAGGACTAAGAAGTCGCTCTCTGTAGATACGAGAAGAAAGGGGTATCCCCCTCCACCAAGGGTGGATATATACTATATTATATGCTGAACAGAGGCGCCAAAAGAATAAAAACAATATTTAAAATATTTAAAATTGCTTAGGAGGCCGTGGTGGACTTACCTCCCTCAAGCAGACACAAAAACTGTGTAGTTAAACAACGGTAAATTTATTGGTACACTCCAGGATTTTTATACCATATATAGTATAAAAATCCTGGAGTGTACCAATAAATTTACCGTTGTTTAACTACACAGTTTTTGTGTCTGCTTGAGGGAGGTAAGTCCACCACGGCCTCCTAAGCAATTTTAAATATTTTAAATATTGTTTTTATTCTTTTGGCGCCTCTGTTCAGCATATAATATAGTGGTAGGTGTAGTTGGTAGGGAGGTTAGTGTTAGGTGGAGGTAGGAGGGAGGTTAGTGTTAGCTGGAGGTAGGAGGGAGGTTAGTGTTAGGTGTAGGTGGGAGGGAGGTTAGTGTTAGGTGTAGGTGGGAGGGAGGTTAGTTTAGGTATAGGTGGTAGGGAAGTTAGTGTTAGGTGGAAGTGGGAGGGAGGTTAGTGTTAGATGGAGGTGGTAGGGAGGTTAGTGTTAGGTGTAGTTGGTAGGGAGGTTAGTTTTAGGTGTAGTTGGTAGGGAGATTAGTGTTAAGTGTAGGTGGGAGCGAGGTTAGTGTTAGGTGTAGGTGGGAGGGAGGTTAGTGTTAGGTGTAGTTGGTAGGGAGGTTAGTGTTAGGTGGAGGTAGGAGGGAGGTTAGTGTTAGCTGGAGGTAGGAGGGAGGTTAGTGTTAGGTGTAGGTGGGAGGGAGGTTAGTGTTAGGTGTAGGTGGGAGGGAGGGAGGTTAGTTTAGGTATAGGTGGTAGGGAGGTTAGTGTTAGAAGGAAGTGGGAGGGAGGTTAGTGTTAGATGGAGGTGGGAGGGAGGTTAGTGTGAGGTGGAGGTAGGAGGGAGGCTAGTGTTAGATGGAGGTGGTAGGGAGGTTAGTGTAGGTGGTAGGTGTAACGATTGTGGGATTCTCTCCGTGATCAGCGCACAAGACGTGCGCTGACACTGCGGAAATCCTCCACAAGCGTATAATTTGCGGGAAACCCAGCAAAAGGTGCAATGCACCTGTAGAGGTAAATTCCTGTCGACAGATGGAGCTGTGGAGTGCAGAGGAACAGCTCCTCTGCCCTGCCACACACGCCAGACAGGAATTGCACGAAGGGACGGAACGCAGGGCAAGATAGCCCTGAAGGAGAGAGAGCAAAGCGACAGATTGTATGTGTGTCTACCAAACTAGTCGCCAACCCGCGACGGTGCATACACAACAGCAGATAGGAAGCAGGAACGCAATCGCGAGAGATGTGATTGCCAGAGGTGGCACAAGGTTACAGCAAGGCAGAGCACGAGAGTAGCAAAGGCACAGCAAATCATACAATGAGGAGATACGGAAAACAACAGACGCTAGCTAAACGCGAACACCGCACTCATTCGCAACAGTGCACGCGTTTATGCGCGGCCTCCACGTGATAAGCACAATAGAGACAAACACGCCTAACTGAAACAAACATGAAACAGAGGACGCGAGCGCTTGCTTAACGGTTACCTCACCGAGCCTCCAGCAAGCGTTTGTAGCAGACAAGACAGATACACGAAAGCAGGAATAAACGAGAGATAGGATCCACAGCACTAGCGCAAGGCGAGTGCGATCCAGGCAGACAGAACAGAAGGATCCAAAGCACTAGCGCAAAATGCTAGTGCGATCCAAGTACAGAGTAGCAGAACAGAAGGATCCACAGCACTAGCGCAAGATGCTAGTGCGATCCAAGTACAGAGTAGCAGAACAGAAGGATCCACAGCACTAGCGCAAGATGCTAGTGGGAGCCAAGTACAGAGTAGCAGAACAGAAGGATCCACAGCACTAGCGCAAGAGGATGGTGCGATCCAGGGAAACAGATCAGAAGGGGCTACCAGTAACAACCGCTGTTCCGGTTAGCACCCAGACACACAGAACGATTTCCTGTCGACCACCGCTGGGACAGGACAATCGCAACAGACAAACAAAACAGATAAGCAATCCTAACTGCACTAGGGAAACCTGCCTAGTGCAGTTCCAGGGATTACTCTAGGCTAATCTTCAACAAAGAGCAAGGCTGACACTCCAGCCGAGTGTTACACAGGATCTAACTCTTATGACCAGCAACTTACTGTGGTATCACATAGTATTTATAGAGCAAGCCCACAAGGGATGTGGCTAGGCAATCAGCATGACAAACATATGCAAATTCCTCAGCAGCAAGCTGCACAACTGACAAAAGGTCTCTCTTCCAGAGACCTGCAGAATGCAGACCTGAACAGTGGTCAAAAGGCTGCCTGCCTGCGCAGGCAGCCACACGGATCCTCACAGTACCCCCCCCTCTAGGGTCGGATTCCAGACGACCCTCTAACCTAATATTTACAAAAGACTCTAACTGAAGACTCACGAAGATCAGGACAGCCCGACAAGGCCCAATTCCAGAGTCAGTCCAGCCGAAACCGACCTCATCGGAAGCAAACGCCACCGAAATATGCCCATCAGTACTACCAGTCTCAGTATAACACCCATCAGGACTGTGAATGCCTGAGAAGAAGCCATCGACACCCTCCAGACAATACCCACCACCTTCCAAGGAGCGTCCAAAAATACCAAACCTCCCACAATACCTGTTCGAAGTGTTCCTTACAACACAAAAGCCACTGTTGATCTTATCCAGGGTACCAAGCAAAATTTCTCCCGGAATCTCCCAGAACCTTTTGAAGCTCCACAGAGATCCCAAGAGGGCAGAACAATCACCAGGCTCACATGGAGAACTATCAAGAACCCCTATGGAACCAATGACAATTCCGGATTCAGAATTACGAGGACACCCATCAAGATCAGGACTTTCAGGGACCACTTCTGGGCATGCAAGCAGGCAGGCCATATCAGAGCATGTCTCCACCGAGGAAGCATCTGAGCATGCTGGTAACCGAGGCACACTTGGGCTTTCTGGGTCACAGAGCACATTGGGGTACACCAGCACAGGAGAAACCTCAGAACATGTCGGGGAACTGCCAACCTCAGAGTCCGGCACGACATGACCAAAACCAGTACCGGGCAGAGGATCATCATGAGCAGTGGTCTCAAGCACAGGACTTTCAAAAAAAAACTCGGACTCAGGCTTAGAAGTCTCAGTGACTGTAATGGTATCTGACAAAAACTCATCATTGACTACTCATAACTGAAGCTCCACCAGAACTGAAAAAGTAGCCAGCAAGGCAGCAATGCCTACTGAAGTGGGCAACACCTCAGAAGGGCTTGGGGGGCAGGAGACATCTCCTACAAGTTCTGCACCCTTTGGGAGGAACTTAGGGGTCTCCAGGAATTCAGGCAAGACCTCAGGAACATCATTTTTCAAGTTTTCTAAGAAGGATTCTGAACTATCCATGTTACAGGGCAAAACTGGAACTTTATTTTGTGGACAGGGCAGATGTCCCAGGGAAGGTTCCACCATAAACTGAGACTGAATTTCATCATCATGAGCGGAATGTACAGGAATATTTACTGGAACACACACTGACTCCCTAACTTTAATCTCGCTGCACCCAGAATTCTGCGTAGCAGTCAAACTAGCTTGCAACTCCAAAACTGCAGAAAAACAGGTGAGTATAGTGTCAATACCCAGACGAGCCTCTAGGGACACTGCAGGAGACTCTAAACAAGGCCATCTTAACTCATCCAGAGTACAGGGTGCAGAATCAGCATTTTCCTCAGAACAAGAAAAGGACTCACAAATGTCAGTGTGATTGGACATCATATTGTTATTCATGGTACAGGGCAGGCTCAGAGAAACTTTCTCTGGACCCAGCAAAGATGCTTCAGAGTCAGATTCGCAAAACCGAAGCGCTGTCTCACTCTTAGATTCGGCTAACAATGTCAAATCCGAGGAGTCAGAACGCAAAACTTGCGAATCAAAAATCGCTTTAGGTTGTGAAACTGACGCTTCCATAGCGCAAACCTCCGCGATCTGTGGGGCAGACTGTAAGGCGTTCAGGACAGAAACACTGGAGCAACTGTCACCAGGCAACGGCCCTTACAGGTGTGAACAGGGTGAGACAAAGACGCATCTGCAGTAGAAATAGCGACAACATCAGGAAAAACTTTATTAGACATATTAATTTTACTTTTGATGCTGCAAAATTTAGGAATTTTCCCCATGGCAGGATCACAGATGGAAGATCTTAAAGATCTGTCTCTAAATGACAAGGGGTCCCACACATCCTTGAGAAAACTGGCACATCCATGCCGATCACAATCTGCAGGAGCATACGAGGAACAGGCATCAGATCGCACAGATTCAAACTGCACGCAGTCAGGAGAGAATCCTTCAGGATTCGCACAGGAATCAACCACAGTGGCACACCCACTCATTTCAGATCGCACAATGTCACGACTCACATGCGTTACCCCAGAAAGGCAGGAACAATCATCCGACAACGATGTCTCTTTATTGGAATCAATTGGTTGGTGTGTGTGCAACTCATCCAAAATCGTCTGCCATACATAAATCATCAGATCCACATCACCCTCGTCACATTCATCGGAATCAATCAATAGGTACATAGAATCGAGACAATCATTCAAGATATCTTCGCTTTTTGCGATGTAAAAATCGCAAAAGGCTTTCCGATCAAAATCAAATTCCTCCATCAAGGTCCCAATGTCCCATAAGGCAAATGGAGGTTCAAACAGGCCAGTATCCAGATAATCTCCATATGGGTGGAGTTCAGGAACAAGAACAGATTTTTTAACTGCTTTAATATAGTGTGCGATCCTAACTATAATAGGATCCACACAAGCTTTGGATTGGGGCAAAAAACCCGGAAACTGAGAAACATCATTGAAAACATCATTATCATACTGAATGGTTTTGCATGGAAGGGAAAGATCAGCTGACTTATCAGCAGCTACACATTCAATTAGAGCAGGTGGTAAGCCAGGCAGTTTAAACCAGTGAGAAAATATCACTGCAAGAAACTGATACAGATTATCATTCCAAGAATTGTTTTTTTAGCACATCATACGCCCAGGTGAACAAATCGTCTTTTAATAGCACATAGGCAAACTGAAGAGCCGACGTGGACGGATCAGTAATCTGAAAGGTGGGATTCAGGCAAAACCTCACACATTCAGAGAGAAATTCCACTTTGGTCTCTGAGTTTAGCCTTTTAAAGCTCTTAAAGACACAGGACCCATACTCAACAAAATCGTACAAATCAGAAATTCCCTCTACACTGGGAATTTTGGTTGGGCTGGTCATACTGTAATGATTGTGGGATTCTCTCCGTGATCAGCGCACAAGACGTGTGCTGACACTGCGGAAATCCTCCACAAGCGTATAATTTGCGGGAAACCCAGCAAAAGGTGCAATGCACCTGTAGAGGGAAATTCCTGTCGACAGATGGAGCTGTGGAGTGCAGAGGAACAGCTCCTCTGCCCTGCCACACACGCCAGACAGGAATTGCACGAAGGGACAGAACGCAGGGCAAGATAGCCCTGAAGGAGAGAGAGCAAAGCTACAGATTGTTGTATGTGTGTCCACCAAACTAGTCGCCAACCCGCGACGGTGCATACACAACAGCAGATAGGAAGCAGGAACACAATCGCGAGAGATGCGATTGCCAGAGGTGGCACAAGGTTACAGCAAGGCAGAGCACGAGAGTAGCAAAGGCACAGCAAATCATACAATGAGGAGATACGGAAAATAACAAACGCTAGCTAAACGTGAACACCGCACTCATTCGCAACAGTGCACGCGTTTATGCGTGGTCTCCACGAGATAAGCACAATAGAGACAAACACGCCTAACTAATCACCGACAGACAAACATGAAACAGAGGACGCGAGCGCTTGCTTAACGGTTACCTCACCGAGCCTCCAGCAAGCGTTCGTAGCAGACAAGACAGATACACGAAAGCAGGAATAAACGAGAGATAGGATCCACAGCACTAGCGCAAGGTGAGTGCGATCCAGGCAGACAGAACAGAGGGATCCACAGCACTAGCGCAAGATGCTAGTGCGATCCAAGTACAGAGTAGCAGAACAGAAGGATCCACAGCACTAGCGCAAGATGCTAGTGCGATCCAAGTACAGAGTAGCAGAACAGAAGGATCCACAGCACTAGCGCAAGAGGATGGTGCGATCCAGGGAAACAGATCAGAAGGGGCTACCAGTAACAACCGCTGTTCCGGTTAGCACCCAGACACACAGAACGATTTCCTGTCGATCACCGCTGGGACAGGACAATCGCAACAGACAAACAAAACAGATAAGCAATCCTAACTGCACTAGGGAAACCTGCCTAGTGCAGTTCCAGGGATTACTCTAGGCTAATCTTCAAAAAAGAGCAAGGCTGACACTCCAGCCGAGTGTTACACAGGATCTAACTCTTATGACCAGCAACTTACTGTGGTATCACATAGAATTTATAGAGCAAGCCCACAAGGGATGTGGCTAGGCAATCTGCATGACAAACATATGCAAATTCCTCAGCAGCAAGCTGCACAACTGACAAAAGGTCTCTCTTCCAGAGACCTGCAGAATGCAGACCTGAACAGTGGTCAAAAGGCTGCCTGCCTGCGCAGGCAGCCACGCGGATCCTCACAGTATGGAGGTTAGTGTTAGGTGTAGGTGGTAGGGAGGTTAGTGTTAGGTGGAGGTGGAAGGGAGGTTAGTGTTAGGTGGAGGTGGTAGGGATGTTAGTGTTAGGTGGAGGTGGGAGGGAGGATAGTGTTAGGTGGAGGTGGAGGGAGGTTAGTGTTAGCTGGAGGTAGGAGGGAGGTTAGTGTTAGGTGTAGGTGGTAGGGAGGTTAGTGTTAGATGGAGATGGTAGGGAGGTTATTGTTAGGTGTAGGTGGTTAGTGTTAGGTGGAGGTGGTAGGGAGGTTAGTGTTAGGTGGAGGTAGGAGGGAGGTTAGTGTTAGGAGTAGGTAGGACGAAGTTAGGTGTAGGTGGCAGGGAGGTTAGTGTTAGGTGGAGGTGGTAGGGATGTTAGTGTTAGGTGGAGGTGGGAGGGAGGTTAGTGTTAGGTGAAGGTAGCAGGGATGTTAGTGTTAGCTTCAGGTAGGAGGGAGGTTAGTGTTAGGTGTAGGTGGTAGGGAGGTTGGTGTTAGGTGTAGCTTGTAGGGAGGTTAGTGATAGGTGGAAGTGGGAGGGAGGTTAGTGTTAGGTGGTGGTAGTAGGGAGGTTAGTGTTAGGTGGAGGAGGAAGTTTAACTAGTTAAGCCTTTTGGACGTAGCTGCTACGCCCAAAAGGCTGCTCCCGAGCTGCTGCGCATTCCCGTGGCTGATTGCATGCGCTCCCGTGCGGCCACCCATTAGCCCGGAGATCAATGAATGGGAACGCAGTTTCCATACATTGATCTAAGTCCCCGTTAGTAAGACCAATGGCTTCTATGAGAATCCGCAATGTTTCTAAAGAAAAAAAAGTTTCCCGTCCTCCATTCACTTCCTCTAAGCGTGATCACTTACAGAACAGGGGGAAATAGTAAAAATACATCTACTTTTTTTAAATTTTTATTAAACACAATCAATTACATTTAAAATTAACTATTTACACCCCCACATTCCGAAAAATATCCAAATAATTTTTTATATAAAAAAAAATTACAATAAAAAAAGACATACCTTTGGGTCTGAACTTTTTTTAATATGCATGTCACGAGGGTATATAATATCACTATTATTTTTTAAATTATAAGCTTGTGAATAGTAATGGATGCAAAACTGAAAAATTCACCTTTATTTCCAAATAAAATATTGGCGCCATACATTGTGATAGGGACATAATTTAAATGGTGTAATAACCGGAACAACTGGGCAAATAAAATACGTGGGTTTTAATAATGGTAGCATGTATTATTTTAAAGCTATACTGGCCGAAAACTGAGAATTAATGATTTTTTTCAATTTTGTTTCTTAATATTCCCGTTAAAATGCATTTATAAAAAAATAATTCTTAGCTAAATGTACCACCCAAAGAAAGCCTAATTGGTGGCAGAAAAACAAGATACATATCAATTCATTGTGATAAGTAGTGATAAAGTTATTGGCGAATGAATGGGAGGAGAAAATTGCTCCAATGCATAAGATGAAAAAACACTGAAGGCTGAAGTGGTAAAGCAAATCAAATCAGCTTCATATCCACACATGAAAAAAATTAAATGTGAAAATAATCTGCACATTGTCAAAAATCTGTCTTAAGCCTCGTACCCACCCGGCCGGCAATACTTGTGGCAATGTTACCCGGTAGAGTACCTCACGTTGTGCATTTAGAACGACTTGTGGTACATGGGTAATGCAAGCACTGCTATGGTAACTTGTGTTAAAGTGAACCGAGCTGCATTTTTAGCCCCCAGGGCATCTCAATAGCACATTAAAAATGTATGCTAACAATGAAGCTTATTACTAAAACAAATTCCACTCTACCTCTTCTTTTTACATTTAAATGTTTATTAGAGGTTTTTATTGCCCTACTTCCGAGGCTTGCAGTCTGCAGAAAGAGGAAGCAGATAAGGACTGCAGTCCTTGAGCAAACAATAGCTTTCAACAGCCGGGGGGGGGGGGGGGGGGGGGAGAGAGATAGGACACTGTACTTCAAACAGTTTAGAAAATGCACACTTTATTACATTCACACCTTCTCCTGGATAAATAATGGCAGACGGAAGTGTGTGTGTGTGTGTGTGTGGGGGGGGGGGGGGGGGGTGATGGCAGGGATCCGTCTGAAAATGGATCCTGCAAATAATGGCGCATGGTGTTGCCGCTAATCCGTTTGTCGCTTATCGCTATTTAACGTTAAAGCCTTATCGTTATTAAGCGTTAACACACAGAACCCTCTCTGGTGGTGCCTAACCCAAAGACCCCCCTGGTGGTGTCTAACCCTAACCACCCCCCTGGTGGTGCCTAACCCTAAGATCCCCCTGGTGGTGCCTAACCCTAAGATCCCCCTGGTGGTGCCTAACTCTAACCACCCCCCTGGTGGGGCCTTACCCTTACCACCCCCTGGTTGTGCCTAACCCTAAGACCCCCCTGGTGGTGCCTAACCCTAACTCCTCCCCTGGAGGTGCCTAACCCTAAATCTCCCCTAATGGTGCCTAACCCTAACCTTGACAGTGTTACATTAAATCCATTCACCATTTTGCAGTTAAATAACTTCTACAGTTTGGCTTATGTAGGGCGCTATTGATAAATAACGTTACTGTGTGCAATAACATCTGCTGTTTGGCATTTGAACGGCGCTATTGATAAACATCAATACGTTAATTTTAAAAGATTTTTTTAAAATAAAAAATCCTTTTTTTTTAAATTTCCCTCCCCCCTAAATTGGCCTTGACTGTGATCCTTACACTACATTACACTACCCTCTCCCTATGAGAGGGATTACATTGTGAGCCACTCCTCGGGACAGTTAAGTGACGAGGGATTTCCCTGTACAGCGCTGGGCTAAATCGCAGTGCTGTACAAATGGAAATAGGCTTTCTTTTCTATATTACAGCCTGCCAGCTCCGATTGCAGCTGCCAGACTGATCGCCGCATCCCCGATCTGTTTACAGGCAGGGACGCATGCACGAGTGAGCGCGCATTCCCAGCTAATCCCGCCCACTACACTTGACGCCAATCGGCATTAGGCAATCCCCCAGCAGCCACGCTCCCACCGCCCATCGCCGTTAGGCTGTCGGGAGCTGGTTAAGCAAGTATCCTAACGTATATTACCATAGCAACGCTCATGCTACCCATGTAACACGGGTTGCACTAATTGCAACTTCCTACTGTGCTATTGGTCACACCCACCAATTAGGTTTCTAATTTAATTTCCTAAAATGCAATTAACCAATTGCCGACCGCGCACTCATACCGCGCGTCGGCAAAGTGGCAGCTGCAGGACCAGCGACGCAGTATTGCGTCGCCAGCTGCAGGCTGATTAATCAGGAAGCAGCCGTTCGCGCGAGCGGCTGCTTCCTGTCAATTCACGGCGGGGGGCTCCGTGAATAGCCTGTGGGCCGCCGATGGCGGCTCGCAGGCTAAATGTAAACACAAGCGGAAATAATCCGCTTTGTTTACATTGTACGGCGCTGCTGCGCAGCAGCGCCGTAAGGCAGATCGGCGATCCCCGGCCAATCAGTGGCCGGGGATCGCCGCCATGTGACAGGGGACGTCCTGTCACTGGCTGCACAGGACGGATAGCGTCCTGTGCAGCCCGGAACACCAGGGGGGCCAGGTAGGAGAGGGAGGGGGGGGGGATTTCGCCGCGGAGGGGGGCTTTGAGGTGCCCCCCCCCCCGCAACACCGGCAGGCAGGAGCGATCAGACCCCCCCAGCACATCATCCCCATAGTGGGGGAAAAAGGGGGGCGATCTGATCGCTCTGGATGCACCCTGATCTGTGCTGGGGGCTGTAGAGCCCACCCAGCACAGATCACAAATAACAGCGCTGGTCCTTAAGGGGGGGGGGGGGGTAAAGGGTGGGTCCTCAAGTGGTTAAACCAAAGTATTTGATTTGTTGCAGTAGCCCTAATTTTCAGTTGTCCAGTTTTCCCAGATATGGCTGCCTGCAAATAACTGCCAATAGCATGAGAAAAGACAGTATCAGCTGTGGATGTGTTGAATTTTTCTTGGGGAAGCTGTGGGTTACTATTTAAATGAAAAAAATGTATTTCAAGTACCCTCAAAGCACTCTCGCCACTCTCGCCCTCAATCAAACAGAGAGTTTGGAGCCACTGCTTGTTCTCTGGTCATCATGGTGCCTCTTTTATTACCGAAAAAAATATAGCCATGAAAGATTTTTCATAATTACAGGAGAACTGAAGACAGTTTGATAGTCTTGTGATTTAATCTTTATGTGAATTCGTGAACTGTTGCAGTAGTTGCCTGAAGTGTTTGATGTACATGTTTAAACCAGTATGACTGGCAGCAAACTGATTAAAGGTGCAATTTTCCCACAAAACAAGCAGGAAATCAAAGCTCTAGAAAACATGTTTTTTTTTCAATGATGACTAAAGGACTAAAGATTCACTTTTAACCTTTTAGAAGACAAGTAGTTCTTTTATGCTTTTAGATGAGAGATAATGTGCTGGAACTGCTGACATATATGTAATAGAACTGGTATATTTTCTCTGAGGTTATGTAGATGGGTTCATCATCATTGTGTAAAAAACAGGAATAGGGATAGTAGCAGCTTCAAAAGCGATCAGACTTAAGTGGCCATATATGTCAGAATTGTCCCCAGATGTGTAGCTAAATAGCTATGTTCCCCAGTGCGGTCCTACTTTTGGTCCCCGCCAACACTCTATACCATACATGTCAAACTTCAGCCTGTGGGCCAAATTTGGCCCACAGAGCCATCATATTTGGCCAAGTGGTTTCCACCCTTTGCATTATCTTTGACCCTCTCTAGACCACCAGGAAAACTATATTGGAGGTAGAGCCCCAGATCAAAAGGAAATCCATATGGGGGTGGGAAGGGAAAGCACTAGGGATGGTTGGAATTACCAATTTCCACTTCCCACCATTGACGATTACAGCTACTGCTACCGATTCCGCTTTCCGCTACCGATTTTCACATTCTGCTGTAGATTTTCGCAGAAAATTTTCGCCGATGTTAACATCGATTTTCTCAAGAACTGCAAGGTCTTTTGAAAAATTTACTTTCCTCACTTTTTCCCCACTCTTCTGCTTAACATACCCTGAAAATTCGGTGTTTCTAGCACCTATGAGGGCTTTGCTATTAACCTCTAAAGTCGGCGGCATACCACATATCGGTAATGCGGATTTTACATTACAGTCAATGGCCGCTGACTTTAGCGGTTAATTGCAAAGCCCCTGTAAGTGCTAGAGACATAACATTTTCAGGGTATGTTAAGCAAAATAGTGGGAACAAGAGGCAAAAAATCTTTAA
Source organism: Hyperolius riggenbachi (assembly GCF_040937935.1). Classification (NCBI taxonomy): domain Eukaryota; kingdom Metazoa; phylum Chordata; class Amphibia; order Anura; family Hyperoliidae; genus Hyperolius; species Hyperolius riggenbachi. The sequence goes on from NC_090651.1 coordinate 314,737,602, forward strand.
AACAGACCTTGTAGTTTTTGAGAAAATCAATGTTAAAGTCAGCGAAAATGTCTGCGTAAATTTCCGCGATTTCTGCGAAAATCCGATTTTTGAATACCAGTGCGGAAATGCAATTTCTGCTCGGAAATGCGGAAATTGTATTTCCGTGCAATCGGAATGAGCATCCCTAGAAAGCACTAGGCACCATGGAACTGTGTAGGAGAGGGAGGAGGCCACTAGACTCCGGGGAAAAGCAAAGGGGAGGGCGGACCACTAGACACCAGGGAACTGTACTGTACAAGAGAAGGAGGAGGGCCATTAAACACCAGAGAACTGTATAGGGGAGGGGGGGGGGGGCACTAGACACCAGGGAACTGCATAGGGGAGAAAGGGGGACCATTAGATCCGAGGGAATTTTATAAGTGAGGGAGGTAGCCACTAGGTAGAACTCTCTAGTTCTAGACTTAAGTAGACTTAAACATAAAATAAAACTGTGGAATATCTTAAAAAGTCATTTTTAGGAGAAGGAAGATAGATACAATTGTTTATTTAATTCCTTTATTTTCACTTCGGATGTCCTTTAAGTCCTCTTCAGGACTTCTAAGCGGATTTACCGCATTCCCGCGGCAGAACGAGTTATTATGGCCCAGAAATAGACTTGCAAAGTTCCACAACCTTGCAGGTCGCATATTTTGCTGCCTGGGGGAGGCAGAGCTTTGCGCAGTAGCTCTGCCTCCTATCCAGTCAATCTCCACTGATCTCCACCTCTCCCGGCCCCTCTCAGTGAAAGAAGAATTGGAGGGGCGTGGAGAGGCGGAGATTGATTGGAGCAGAGGCAGAGGTACGGCGCACAGCTCTGCCTCTACCAGGGAGAAAAATCTGCGAGCCCTGGAACTTTGCTGGGCTATTTCTGGGCTATAAATCACTCGTTCTGCCACAGGAATGCAGGGAATCCACTTAGAATTTTATTGCTGAAGAAGATTTAAGAAGAAAATAATGTAAAAAAAGAGACTTCAGCGTCTCTTTAAAAGGCATTTTATTGATGAGTTATGAAAATATAATTATTTTTGTGGATGCAGACTTGCAGCATCACATATACAAGTGTGAGTAAGATACAATGACATCCTGAGGATACTCATCAGATAGTGTGGAAAATCTGAATCTGTTACAGCCTGTGTGACTCACTGGAAAGTCACAGCAGTAAACAGTAAAACCATATTGACAGCAGTGTGTATACTAAACAAAAGTCCAAGCTTTGAACACCTGCCACGCAGTGAACTTTCCTATTTCCTATTTTTTCGGTTGATAAACAATTTAAAGTGGAACTGAAGATTCGCTAAAAACAAAGAGTTTCACTTACCTGGGGCCTCTGCCAGCCCCTTGCAGCTGTCCTGTCCCGCGCCGGTCCGTGCAGGTCCACGCAGGCGCAGGATGCTATTGTGGGTGGAAACGCGAAGGATACGCGTGGCCCAGGCGCAGTTGCCGTCGACTTACAAGTTGGAGGTAACAAAACTGCACTGCAGTGGGAGAACAGAGGATAGTTGAGGACCGGCGTGGGACAGGATGGCTGCAAGAGGCTGGCAGAAGCCCCAGGTAGGTGAAACTCTTTGTTTTTAGCAAATCTTCAGTTCCATTTTAAAGTTGTGCACACAGAGAGAAATATTAACCTGCCCAATCTGAGTTAGTGTAAAGCTCAGGTATCCCAATGCTCAACAGGCTTAGAATATATGAGAATGATATGTTTAATCAGCATTCCTCCCAACCTTTTGACATGAGTGCAAATTAGTGCAAATGTGTTTGGGCAAGAAATGCATCCTCACCATACCTCCAACGATACCTTCACCTAGGGCTGTTTTTAGGCATAGGCAAACCAGGCAGATGCCTAGCCCTAAGGTGATACCTGCAAGGTGAGGACCACAGAGCTATATTGCCATACTGTGCTTGATGGAATTCTTATACAAAATATATATATGGTAATTTTTAAATCCAAATAGACATTATAAAGGTGATCTGAAAGACTTGATTTGAGTAACTCAATCATTTTTGTATATAATCTATTAATTTGCTATTGGTGCCCACAAAACTAGACTTACTACTCACAAGATGTGTGGGGGGAAGTGGGGGTGCCTTCCCCTGGAGAACCAAAATGGACAGAAATGACTCAATTACACTGTTAGTAATGCCTGCATTTCTCCAATCACACCCCCCTACACCTCCATTCCTGTCTTCACCACACCTCCATTTTCACCTTTACCACAATACCAGTCATACCTCCACCACACCTCCAATCACACATCTATCAAACCTCCAGTCATACCTCCACCACATCTCCAATCATACCTCTATCAAACCTCCGGTCATACCCCCACCACACCTCTAATCATACCTCTATCAAACCTCCAGTCATACCTCCACCACATCTCCAATCATACATCTATCAAACCTCCTGTCATACCTCCACCACATCTCCAATCATACCTCTATCAAACCTCCATTCATACCTCCACCACACCTCCAATCATACCTCTATCAAACCTCCAGTTATATCTCCACCACTTCACCACATCTCCAATCATACCTCTATCAAACCTCCAGTCATACCTCCACCACACCTCCAATCATACCTCTATCAAACCTCCAGTCATACCTCCACCACACCTCCAATCATACCTCTATCAAACCTCCAGTCATACCTCCACCACACCTCCAATCATACCTCTATAAAACCTCCAGTCATACCTCCACCACACCTCGAATCATACCTCTATCAAACCTCCATTCATACCTCCACCACAGCTCCAATCATACCTCTATCAAACCTCTAGTCATACCTCCACCACACCTCCAGTCATACCTCTATCAAACCTCCAGTCATACCTCCACCACATCTCCACTTGCATGTATTGTATACTGTGGAATCATCTCACATATCCAAGGAAGTTCTCAATTGGTTTCAGGGAAATAATGGCCCCGTAAAGCACCCAAAGTGAATACAAATTAAAATCTTTGGACAAAAAACATAGGCCCATATGCAATCAACTTTTTGTCCTGAGTTATCTCCTAGGAGGTCATTTTCATCTGCGCACGGAAGCGCGAACGTGTACGCAGGAGTTGTGCAAATGGTGGCATTTGTCCAGGAACACATAGATTTGGATGTATGAGGTATGTCCAACAACTTCTCCACAGTCAAGTCAGCACCATCCAGAAATAGTTCAAGCTCTTTTATTGATAAAAAGGTTGCATAACAAGCATAACAGCGACAGCAGCGCTGTTTCGGTCAGAGACCTTTTTCAAGCTGTATCAAGCAATGTTATACTCTATTACATACACAGTGCGTTTAAATAGTCACCCCCTACACCAAACACCAATCACAATCAGAGTCCCTCAGCCAATCAGATACACAAAGTGGCCAAACGGACCACATAGAGAACTACAGATTCTAGTATGCAAAGTAGAGGCATCCCATAATATCTGCCTAAAAGCACTTCCCCTTGGAGCGGACCTAGATGAAAACCGCTCATATAGTATGCAAAGATATGCGCATATCCACAGCGCAAATCCTCCAGCGTGTGAGTCAAGCCGCAGTCACTTCCTCAAGCAGTGACGTCATTAGGAGGTCCGGTCATATGACCCCACGTTGCCAGGGGGCGTCAACAATAACGCTGCAACCCTAGCAACCTCTTCCTACAATCCAAAGCGTCCCTAGGACGTCTACCCACGTGATAGGAGGTCGCTAGGGGGCGTTCCCAAGACGCTCCATCCATAGCAACCTCCAACCTATGCAGCCGGCTAATAAGCCGGTATACATTACTTGCATAGAAAATGATGTGTAGGAAGCTACTCGCTACGCACATGACCAGACACATTGCGTACATATCCGGCCAATAGGCCGGCATATAGTACGCATAAGTAAGAATGTGTATATAATCATGGTCAAGCGGCATAGAGCTCACCACACGGATTCCGCCAGGAGCCATCAGCAAGATTAAAAGGGGCCGAAGAAAAGAGGGGCATCTATAAATCCATAACTCTTCTTGGCTAGAGGAGTCTCTATAATGCGATCAGTATATCTAAAAGAAAAAGAAACACTTAAATAAGCATATAAAGTTAAATACAATATTATCCTATCAAAACCCCTCCCCTTCCAAAAAATAACCCTATCCACATCCTCATTATATACATGGTAATAAGTCATATTCCTTGTTAAGGCCACCCCTCCCCATGGTACCCAACTTGCGGATCCATCCTGCTTCCCTAATAAGTAATAATTTCTGACGATCACCTCTCCTAGGATGCCGAGGTACATGATCAATTACCTGTACTCTTAACTGAGTAACTGAATGGCCATGTTGTATAAAATGACTGGAGACTGCCTGATCCTCATCACCCCCCCTAATCGCGCTCTTATGTGATGAAATCCTGTTCCTGAGGGGCTGGGTCATCTTTCCTACGTACCCCAGCCCACAGGGACATTTTAACAAATAAACGACGTAAGTGGATTCGCAATTGTAATAACCCCTCACATAGAATTTCCGTCCGCTGGAGGGGTGAGTAAAGCAGTCTCCCTTAGATAAACTGCACATGTGGCAACGCAGACACGGAAAAGTGCCATTCCTCACACTTTTTTATATCTGATTGTTCAAATGTACGTACATCTTTATCTCGTATTGTAGGTGGTCATCTAAAGGACAGTAAGGGAGGATGTCTAAATTCCTCAATATGAGGAAAGGCATCCTGTAACACTTTCCAATGTTTTTTGACAGCCTTACCAATTTGATTACTCCAGCTGTTATAGGTGGTCACTAGCGGAATTCTAGGACCACTCAAACTCCTGCTACCACCCTGCTTTGTCCTGGTATAGACCTCTTCTGGGTAATCTCTCCTTTTGAATTTATTTTGTATCTGTTTTATCCTCACTGCCCGCCTTTGTGGATCTGCTACCAGCCTCTCCACTCTAGCCGTTTGTCCACATGGGATATTATCCCTAATGTGTTTTGTATGAAAGCTCCCATATTCTAATATGGAATTTCTATCAGTTGGTTTGGTATACAGGTCCGTGAGAAATCTGTCACCCGACCTGTATACCAAAGTATCGAGGAATGACACTTCATCAGTTGCCACATGTGCAGTCAAAATGATTGGAGGACACTGTAATCTCAATTCACCAATAAAGGCATCAAGGGTCGAATGTGGCCCCCGCCCACACGCAAAAAAACATCATCTATATACCTCCACCAACATTTAGCATGCCGGCAGAAAAGTTCACTATTATATACAAAGGACTCCTCAAACTGGCCCATAAATAGATTTGCGTAGGACGGGGCCACATTCGACCTCATAGCTGTCCCCTTACACTGCACGTAAAACTGGCCTTCAAGTAAAAAATAATTCTCCTGAAGTATGATACGCAATAATGAGACCACAAAGGACCTCTGAGGAGTAGACAAATCAGACCGAGTCATAAGGTACCATTCAACAGCCTCTACACCCCCATCATGTGGGATGGAGGTGTAGAGGCTTTCAACGTCCAAAGTTACAAGCAAAGAATCATTTGGAATTGCTGTTAAATCATTTAATTTCTTAATGAACATGTTTGTATCCCTCAAGTATGAATCTATAGACTGAACCTGATCTATTAAGGTATGTCCAACAACATCAAGAGGTTAAGGTTCCTGACATTTTTGATACTTTAGCTGTGTCATTTTGATAAAGCAGTAACTTTTTAATTACTTATGCCATCTTAGAGATATATATCTTGTTTTTTTCAGTACAATTTAGGCTTTCTTTAGATAATCTCTTTCTCCCAAAACTATTTTATAGTAATTTTATGGAGTACAATTTTGCGTAAATGCAGAAAATTCCCCATTTTTTTTCATTTTTCACCCTTCCTAATTTTCACATATTTTATTACTAGCTGAGCATGTGGCGGACGGTTATCCCCCACCTGCGCTGGGGATCGGATGCGTTCGCTAGGGCATTTTGGGGCCATAGTGCTGTACTAGACAATGGCAGGGTGATACATCTGTAGAGCATTGGGGCCCCAAACTTTCGCCCCAGCGATCGTATCCGATCACTACAGGAGGTACTCAGTACAAGTTTGTAAACATGTATAGGTATTGCAGGTGTTAATAATGTGTTAATAGGCTAGGCTGGGGTTAAAAACTAACTAGGGATTTAAAAAAAAACACTTTTTATTTTATTTGGACATTTTTTTTCAACTTTTAAAACTTTTTCTTCCCCTAACTTAATGAATGATTGTTGCTATTAGCTAGCAACAATCATTCACAGGACTGTGCATGTGCACAATCAAGCGCACATGCACACGCAGCAGCAGATTTTAATGCAGGGCGTAGATTCTACTTCCTGAATATACAGCAGGACTAATTAGTGATCTGTGATCAGAATGAGAGGGAGGGGAAGGGAGGAGGAGTCGTGGCTGAGTCCCAGTGAGGCTGCGGCTCCCCCCTCCATCACGCGCCCCCCTCCCTCAGCGCTCAGGGTGGTCGCACGCCTGGCACGCCCCTAGAAACGGGACTGATGTACATAAAGATGATATATACTCACAAGGCTGGGTTGATGTAGAAGCAACCACTCATAAAGCATGTGGGGCAGTACCGTGCCCACTCTGCTTTGTTCCTGTTGAGGAGGTTGGTCGCAGTTCCCCAAAAGGTTGACACTCTTGGAGATCTTCCAAAAATAACTACAAACTACAGAAGTGCTGGAGGCGGCCGTGAGATTAAATCATGTATCTATACCAATGATCAGTAATTGTAAATTGTAAAAACGTCACAAATTTTATTGTGCAAAGTCGAATGTGCACAATAAAGTTTGTAAAGTTTTTACAATTACTCAGACTCCTCTGATCATTACTACTTCAAGGTTGTACAGGGGTGTTGCTAGGATACAAAGAGATCCGGGTCACTTTTCGGCACTCCAGATGGAAAATGGGTGTGGCCATGCACCAGAATGTGGGTGTGGTCATGGGTGGAGCCAAATTTACATGAACTTAACCGTGGTATAAGTAGGCATACCCAGCAAAATGTTGGATGAAGCTCCCCTCTCCATTAATACAAAAAAAATGCAGCATATCACATACATAGGCAGTGTCACTTAACCATAACTAGGCAGAGTTACCTGGCTTCTGTGCTGGCTGGTCTGGCTTTCTGCTGGGCGGGCAGGCCTGCTGCCAGGTCATCTGGCAGTTCCCCCATTCCCGGACCTTCTAGTGGACTCCCTCCCATGGGCCTCTCATTCACTCACCACAACTCCCAGCATGCCCCCATAGAAGAACCAAAGCTCCCTGCATGCGCCCATAAAGGCATTACAGTGTGCAGCATGGCACCACAGCACCCAGTATGCTCACATAAAAGCACCACAGCAAACAGCATACCCTTGATACACCACAGCATGCCCGCCATACAGTTGATTCTGCCTGGGGGACATCCAGGGCACCCCAGAATAGATCCGGGGTACGTGCCACTGATCTTTGGGGCTAGCAACGCCCCTGAGGTAGGACAATTTATATCACTATCAACTTTGACATGCTGATCATTGGTAAAGATACATTATTTAATCTCACGGGAGCCTCCAGCACTTCTCCAACTTGCTTTACTTGCACTTTCATTTTGTAGCTTTTATCCCTGGAACTACGAATCATTTTGTTATGCAGTTTTCACTGTAAATATCCACTAATCAAATGTTTGTTTAGACGAGGATCTCCGCTAACGATGGAGAAAAACCTGAATATGGCACCGGGATTTACCGTGCGTTCAACTAAGATGTCAGATACTCTCTATTTTGCGCCAGTATTAACACTTACCATGTTTTCCAGGGCAATGCCCAAGAAAGGGCTACAAAATGTTGCATGCGGTCAGGGACGTAATTACAAATCACGGGGCCCCCCAGCAAAACTTTGTTGGGGTCTCTTAATGTTCACAACCATTCTTATGCCTCCCCTTAGTGACCCTCGCAGTCTGGGAGCCCGTCTTACAAGGCTTATAAAACGAGCGTGGCCATCAATATCTGCACACCCATAACATGTGTGGCCACAAAAACACCTCATCTGGAGGATTGGAGAAAGGGAAGGTTAGTAGTTGGGCCCTCTACACACATCTCTGGGCCGAACACTGCAAATCCAGCGCAGGAGATGTGGGCACAGCCGGCGCCACTATAGACCGTAATAGGAATTATGGCTATAGCGGCGCACAGTCAGTAACTGCGGCGCTGGCAGAAGACTGAGCTTAAAGAGTAACTGTCAGGCTGCAGAAGCTAATTTAAACCTCTATTCTCCTGTGTTAAACAGTTTAGACAGAAGCCAAAAAGGCATTACTAAAGATAAAAATCTCTCTTACATTTGATGTGTGCTTATCAGCAAAGCTAAGCTCCTAAGGAGGACGCAAGCCGCATTCCATACTGCAAAGCATTCTGGGGCCCTCCCCTCGGCTGCTAAGGAGAAGATGGGATCAAGTTTCAGCAGCTTCTAACTCAGTCCAGCGCGTAGCACTGATAAATCTCGGGCAGAGTACACTGCAGGAGTCAGCTATTGTTCCTAGCCACATGGCTCATTAATATTCACTGCACACTGTGTTATTCTGTACGAGCTCCTCTGTGATCAGGAAGCAGGCAGGACATGACGACACATTTGGCTTCACAAACATGGAACCTGCCATGGGCTGTCAGGAGCATCATTCTCTGCATATACTATATAAAAATTCTGTGAAATCCAAACGTGGACAGTGAAATGCATATGTAATGTAAGTACAGCCAATCTTTAGCTACTGATATATGTGTTTATTTTCTCTGAGACCTTATACCTAACAGCTCCTCTTTAAAGAGAATCTGTACTCTAAAATTCTTACAATAAAAAACATACCATTCTATTCATTATGTTCTCCTGGGCCCCTCCGTGCTGTTTCTGCCAGTCCCTGCTGCAATCCTGGCTTGTACTTGCCAGTTTTATGCAGTGTTTACAAACAAAAGACATGGCTGCTAAAAGCTTGTGATAGGCTCAAGTAAGCAGATTGTGTGAGTCACACAGAGCTTGCAGGGGGCCTGGAGAGGGTGTGTATAGCTTCTATCCTATCATAAGCAGCACAGCACATACCAGCCAGACTGCCTGAGCCCAAAAGACCCGACAGAGGAGAGAAAATTAGATCATATAACAGAGATAACACAGCCTCTGTGCAACTAGGAAAGGCTGCAGTAAGCCAGACCACATTAGAACAGCTATATGAACTTATAGGATAGAAGAAATAAGGATTTTGTTACAGAGACTCTTTAAGTTATTTTTAAAACACTGTAATTCGGCCACCAGCAATATCCGCCGAATTACATCATTCCCTACCATCCACGTGGACCTGGAGGGGGAATAGTAATTAACGCCGCCAGGACTTGTGCAGCAGCAGGATAAGCCATATCGGCTGTATCCTGCACCCAAGTCTCCCTGCGGTGATTCCTCTTGTACGCCCTCTGGGCCCCCCTGCAATAGCAGGAGCTGCTCCCCTGTAGTTACTCCCCTGTGTGTGCAGCATCCACCAGATGTAGCTGTCATCAAATACCATGCATGATTGAGGATGTGACCACCGACAGAAAAAAGCAATTGTATTATTTTTACCCATTGCTTTCCTGGCCACATCAACAACAGGGAAAGCTGCTTCTGACATCTATGCATTAAAAATACCTATAGGTAAACCTATCTATAGAATACATAGAGTTTCTCACATTTGCATCGTGAATGGGTTAATGCATGGGATGGAGGCAATTATATTTGCCCATCCCCCTTTGTCAAAGAGCCGCACAGCCAAGAACAACATCTGTTGCATAAATTAGTGTGAATTCCTTGGACCAACCAGCATTCCTCACCATCTCTGTTGTGAAATGATCCACTTAGATGCTCCCTGTCACTGGAAAAGCACCTATAGTTTAGGAAGCAGAACAATGCTGCTTGAGTACATATTTTGACTGCCTTACAGTGTTAAAGAAACAAAACAAGCTCAAAGTAAAATGTCCCACACTTAGAGGAATTCAGCATGTCCGCACCTGTGGGGTTTCCCTCATTGCTTCTAATACCACATTTTACTTTAAACCTTTTTAAAGAGACTCCGTAACAAAAATTGCATCCTGTTTTTTATCATACTACAACTTCCAAAAGCTATTCTAATGTGTTCTGGCTTACTGCAGCACGTTCTACTATCACCATCTCTGTAATAAATCAACTTATCTCTCTCTTGTCAGACTTGTCAGCCTGTGTCTGGAAGGCTGCCAAGTTCTTCAGTGTTGTGGTTCTGTGATGCATCTCCCCCCTCCAGGCCCCCCTCTGCACACTGCCTGTGTGTTATTTAGATTAGAGCAGCTTCTCTCTGCTCTCTTATCTTTTACAAGCTGGATAAATCCTCCTCTGAGCTGGCTGGGCTTTCACATACTGAGGAATTACATACAGGCAGAGCTGTCTGCACTCTGCAGGAAGAAACAGCCTGACACTTCAGTGGAAGATAGCTGCAGGGGGAAAGAAACACACAAATGATCTCTTGAGATTCAAAGGGAAGGGTGTATACAGCCTGCTTGTGTATGAATGTATTTTCTATGTGTGGACATACTGTACATCAACCTACTTCCTGTTTTGGTGGCCATTTTGTTTGTTTTTAAACAAACTTTTTAAAACTGTTTTTAACCACTTTTAATGCGGCGAGGAGCGGCGAAATTGTGACAGAGGGTAATAGGAGATGTCCCCTAACGCACTGGTATGTTTACTTTTGTGTGATTTTAACAATACAGATTCTCTTTAAGGCACACTTCAAATAAATGTGACATTATCTTCATTTTGAAGTTACAGGAATGCTTAACCCCGGTATATTTCCTCTGCCAAATGTTTTACATAGCTTTCTTTTGTCTTGTTTTTTTTTTATTAAAGTCTGTATAGGAGCTGCCGGCATGCTGGTGATGTCAGCATTATGCATGGAACAAAGAAAATTCACATTTTCATTATGAATGGTATAGAATCATACCTTCCAACGTTTAGAGATGAGAAAGAGGGACACTTCAGCCACTCCCCTGCCACACCCCTGATCACGCCCCCGCCATGCCCCTAGTCACGCATACCATAAAGATTTCATGAGAAAAATATGTTGTTTTATAATTCAAACCACACTTTTCCTTTCTATCCTGGTTCATTTTCCTTCATATTAACATTTTAAAATTAATAGTATATCAATTTAAAGGATGGGAATAAAGTTTAGAGTCAATCAAATACATTTTGTAATAGAGAAATATATATATTTACATATAAAGAGGGACAAAGTTCTGAAAGAGGGAAAAATGAGGAGGGAAGAGGGACAGGGCTCCCAACGAGGGACTGTCCCTCCAAAAGAGGGACTGTTGGGAGCTATGTAGAATTACATCAGCTTCTTAGCTAAAATATGTATCAGTTCTTAAAGTGAATGTTTAACCATTTAAAAATAAAAAAGTCAGATACTCACCTAAGGAGAGGGAAGGCTCGGTCCTAATGAGCCTTCCCTCTCCTCTCCCGGTGCCCGGTCCCGCACAGGATCCCCCGTGGCAGTATTCGACCAGTTCGGTCAAATACTGCCACTTCCGCATGCCGAAGGGAGCTTTCGGAAGCCTTCGGGTGCACTCGGGCTCCCCAAGACGGGCTGCTCCACACTACGCATGCGCGAGCGCCCTCTATGACGCATTCGCGCGTGCGTAGTATGGAGCGGCCCCGTCTTCGGCAGCCCGAGTGCACCCGAAGACCTCCAAAGTCCCTGCGGCGGCGGACGCGAACGGGGGAGCCAGCGCAGCACCGAGGGCACCGAGAGAGGAGAGGGAAGGCTCATTAGGACCGAGCCTTCCCTCTCCTTAGGTGAGTAACTGACTTTTTTATTTTTACATTAGTACCCATTGGCTTTAATCACAGTTGTGTTTGCATATACGGCCCAGTGCACACCAAAAACCTGTAGCAAATCTGCAAAACGCTAGAGGTTTTTGAAGCAGATTTTCAGAGCGATTCTAGGCATGTATAGAGACGTTTTCTAAACATGCCTGGCGTTTTTGGGAGCGTTTTTGTGTAGCAGATTACAAATATTGTTACAGTAAAGCTGTTACTGAACAGCTTCTGTAACAAAAACGCCTGGAAAACCGCTCTGATCTAGAATTTTTCAGAGCGGTTTTCCACTTTCCTATTCTTTAACATTGAGGCTGAAACGCCTCAGAAATCCACAAAATGCTGCAGCCCGGGAGTTTGCGTTTCTGGAAAAAATGAACCTCTCTGGTGTGCACCATCCCATTCACTGTCATTAGCCAAGCAGTTTTCCCCCTGCAAGCGTTTTAAAAAAACACTCCAGAACCGCTCTGGTGTGTACCGGCCCTAAGATAGTCCTTGTCTAGATTAATTTATACAGCAAGTGGCATGTAAGAGGGGCTATGCCTTGCCATATCTGCTTCCTCCTAAAGCACTCCTGAAGTGAGAGTGATATGGAATGCAAGGCTGTTAACAAGCCAACCCCGCCATTGCCACATAACACCAATCCTTCGCTCACTCCACTGGCTATCAATAAAATGGAGTCAATCTCCGCTGATCGTCGCCTCTCCCTGCCCCTCTCAATCTTCTTTCACTGAGAGTGGCGGGGAGTGGCGGGGAGAGGCGGAGATCTGCACAGAGAATGTCTCCAGTAGAGGCAGAGCTACAGCACAAAGCTCTGCCTCCCCGGGCAGCAAAGTCCACGACCTGGAATTTGTGGTATTTTTCCCCGGTATTTGGGTGGTATAAAGCTCTCGTTCTGCCGCGGGAATGTGACGTTTTAGCACTGCTCATATTCCTTAACATAATTAACAGGTAAAAACAAATATTTAAATTGGCTTCAGACTCTTTTTAAGTGTGAACTAGTCCACTGACTAACAGGAGTTTTCAGTTTAAATCGTTTTTTCTGTACAGAAATCATGAAAACAGTCAGGTGTGGACCTGCCTAACACCAGCAGAAAAATGACACAGAAAAAAGCCTATTGGAGCCCTGTGGCATGAATATACAGCTACTGAGATGGACAGTACCAGTTTTTATGGGGAGAGGTGGCTGTAAATTGTATAAGTTGAAACAGCTATTTGAAAAAATATAATAGTGCAACTTTATACAGTGGCAGCAGATGGCGCCATCCTATCAGGAAATGTGACGAACCTTCCCACACTGACAGCTGATGTGAAAATCAACCTGGATCTGTATGCTAGATCAGTGTTTCAACAATATTACTGCATCTACTACTTTATTAACCCCCTTGGCATTATGATTTTAGGGTCTAAATGCAGTGCACTTGTTTTGCACCCTTTCAGACCCTAAAACCTGGAAAAAATTATGCTGGCAGGGAGATCTGCAGCAGTTTTTTAATCACTCACCTCCCTGGCTCCAGCGCTGCAGTTATGCCTCCATCCTCCGGGTGGCACTGCAACTCTAAATTGAAATTGCCGGCTGTCGTCAGCCGGCGATCTCACCAGCAGGAAGCAGAGCCCCAGAGGAGAGGAAGAAGAATGGCGGGCGACATCGGGATCCCCTGGGAGGTATGTAATAACGCCCGCTGCGTACTATACTCTGCACAGAGCAGAGGTCGGGGTTACCGCTCTTAGCTGTGGTTTCCCCCCCGACGCTAGCTCGGGATTACCGTCAAGGAGGCTAACTGTGTTGGCCAAGTACCCCCTACTGATGGTAAAATCATCTCAAGCGTCCCTTGATTCACATACATTTCAGAATCAGAATCAGAATCAGATTTATTTCGCCAAGTGCAGCAGTTGACACACTCGGAATTGTTTATGGTACACATCAGCATAAAGCATAGTACAAAGGCATTAGAAGCATAGTAGTGCAAAAGCATTCAATGACGACAGACAAAGACATTAAGACCAGGTAGTGCAAATACATGTACAGACAAGGGAATTTAGGTATTGTAGTGCACACTACATGCGGTAACCACAGAATAAGTAAACATTAATTTAGGCCTGGGTCACAGATGTGCTATTTAGTTTTCCTGTGTGTGTGACTTGAGTTCAGAAGGCACACTGCTTGGGAGAAAAAAGAGTTCCTGTGCCTGGAGGTTTTGGTGGAAATAGCCCTGTAACGGTGGTCTGAGCACATGTGGTTGAAGAAGCGGCTGCCAGGATGGTGTGGGTCATTCGTGATCCTGTAAGCCCTTGTTCTCAGCCTGGATGCGTGGAGGAGGTCCAGAGGTGGCAGGGGTGAACCAATGATTCTTTCTGTTGCATTGATTACTCTTTGTAGTCTGTACCTGTCACTCGTGGTGGCTCCCCCATACCAAACGATGATGGATGAGCACAGGATTGACTCGATGGTGGCAGTGTAGAAGCTAGACAGCAGCTCCTGCGGCATACCAAACTTCCTGAGTTGTCTTAGGAAGAACAGCCGTTGCTGCGCCTTCTTTTGGTATTTAGTGGTGTTTTCACTCTCAGGTCATTGGTGATGGTGGTGCCCAGAAACCGAACACTTGATACTCTGGTGACTTCAGTGCCTTCGATAAATACCGGGCTGAGTGGGGGGGAATTTTCCTGAAGTCGATAACCAACTCGACGGTCTTTGCAGCGTTTAGGACAAGCATGTTGTCCTTACACCAGTTACAGATTTGCTCAATCTCACTGCGGTAGGTGCATTCGTCCACTCCACTGATGAAACCAAGGATGGTGGTGTCATCTGCAAATTTAATTTCCTTAATGCAGTCAGCAGTTGAGGTACATCTGTTTGTATATAGGGAAAACAGGATTGGAGACAGTACGCAGCCTTGGGGGGCGCCAGTATTTGTGGTCCTCATTTGGGAGAGGCAGCTGCCAAGTTTAACCTGTTGCGTCCTGTTTGTGAGGAAGTCCTTGATCCAGGTGCAGAGATTTCCGTCAAGCCCAAGTTGCGCTAAGTTGTTGTACAGGATGTTCGGGCAGATCGTATTGAAAGCAGAGCTAAAGTCTAGGAAGAGGATACTGGCGTAGGTGTTGGGTCTGTCCAGATGTTCCATGATATATGCCAGGCTGATGTTGATGGCATCCTCTATGGACCTGTTTGCCCTGTATGCAAATTGAAGTGGATCTAGGAGAGCGTTGGTGGAGTTTTTCAGATAGGTGAGGACCAATTTTTCAAGGATCTTCATGACAGTTGAGGTAAGGGCCACGGGTCTGTAGTTGTTGAGATCCGTAACACCTGTTTTTTTGGGTACTGGTATGATGGTGGACCTTTTAAGGCAGGAGGGTACCTTGCCAGCCGACAGGGAATTCTGAAAAATGGAGGTCAGCACGGGGGCTAGCTGGCTAGCACAGGATCTCAGGCACATAGATGACACGCCGTCTGGGCCAGAGGCTTTCCTAGGATTTAGTTTCCGGAGGTGCCTGAGTACGTCAGACACCTGGACTACTGCTGGTTCTGGGAGGGCACTGCCAGTACTAGGAGAGGTGGGGGTTTCCCAATGGGTGGCCCTCGGGTTTCCTACATGGGTTGGTTGTTGTTCAAACCTGCAGTAGAATTCGTTGAGTTTTTCTGCTAGTTCGAGGCTTGGGGGTGCATGTTGTGGAGAGGGTTTGAAAATTCATATGGGTACTTCATAATTGTGTATAAATAAACATTTCTTTATGCTTTAATTAAAGCATTCCTCACCCACTGATCATTCATGAGTAAAGACCAGGGGTATAATCAGGGCCGGATTTACCATAAGGCACTGTAGGCACTTGCCTACAGACATCTAATGATGGAAAGGTGGCTCACTCTCCACCACCAGTGCCTCCCTCCCTCCTTCCATATGCAGAGTCCTGATGAGAGCATAAATGAGAGGTTACTCACCCAGCTCTCTGAATTTCACTGACAAGATCTCCCTTCAGTCGGGGGCATCGCTAACAACTTAAAGAGACTCTGTAACATCAAAAAGATCCCCTGGGGGG
The DNA here is from genome assembly GCF_040937935.1 of Hyperolius riggenbachi. Classification (NCBI taxonomy): domain Eukaryota; kingdom Metazoa; phylum Chordata; class Amphibia; order Anura; family Hyperoliidae; genus Hyperolius; species Hyperolius riggenbachi. Next base: position 314,753,494 of record NC_090651.1, read on the forward strand.
TACTCACCTCGGGTGGGGGAAGCCTCCAGATCCTAATGAGGCTTCCCACGCCGTCCTCTGTCCCACGGGGGGTCTCGCTGCAGCCCTCTGAACAGCCAGCGACAGACCCGACTGTAATTTCAATATTTACCTTTGCTGGCTCCAGCGGGGGCGCTGTGGCTGCTTTCGGTTCGGAACTAGACGGAAATACCCGATCTCCATCGGGTCCGCTCTACTGCGCAGGCGCCGGAGACTTGCGCCTGCGCAGTAGAGCAGACCCGACGACGATCGGGTATTTCCGCCTACTTGTAAATATTTACGTTGCCACTGTACGGAGGGCTTCAGCGAGACCCCCGAGGGACGGAGGAAGGCGTCATTAGGATCCTGAGGCTTCCCCCACCCGAGATGAGTACCCCCCAGGGGACAGTTTGATGTTACAGTTCCTCTTTAATACTGAGGGTACTTCTGGCTACCTAATGCTAAGGGACACCTGCAGGGCCGGCGCTACCATTAAGGCAAAGGAGGCAGCTGCCCAGGGCCCCAGAGCTTGTAGGGGCCCCCAGTGGCTACAAGAGGAAAAAAAATTTCAAATCGGCCTTATAGTTTTTGAGAAAATCGATTTTAAAGTTTCAAAGGAAGAAAAAAACATTTAAAAACCTGCCGACTTTAATGGTTAATAGCAAATCCACCTTAAACGCTAGAAACCCTAAATTTGCAAGATATGTTAAGGAGATCATTAGGAATAAGAGGAAAAAACAATTTTTCAAAAAGACCTTATAGTTTTTGAGAAAATCGATTTTAAAGTTTAGAAGGAAAAAAGTATAGTTTTAAATGTGGTAAATGTCACTTTTAGTAGCAAACCTAACGGTAGTGTAATTTTACATGCATCAAACGAAAGCGACGGGGTTTCCAGGGGGTCTATACGCAGCCGCAGTGCTTTGGCCAGGGATCGCTATACAGCCGCAATATGGCTGTATGAAGATCCCTGGCATTTTTTCCTATTTTCCCTTTTTTTTTTTTATGTTTAGAGTGTGGGAATTTTTTTTTTTTAAATTATGTGGGGTCCCCTCTCCTGAAACTTTTTAACCCCTTGTCCCCCATGCAAGCTGGGATAGCCAGAATGTGGAGCTCTGACCGATTGGGACTCCACACCCTGACTATACCAGCTGCAAAAAAGGTCCCCTAATGCCGATTTTTGTTCCGAGGTATATGTTGGGGGGGGGGGCCCCAGGTTTATTTTGCCCTGGGGCCCCATTGTTGCTTAAACCGGCCCTGGACACCTGTAGCTATGACGGACAGGGGAAGTAAGGCAAAAAGTGACACCTGGGACAACCAGCACACTTGTGGTTCAGCAGGGGTTTGTAGGTTCATTGAGGGCGAAGTCTAGGGTGCCAGTACATCTGTGCCTATAGGCTCCAGGCCTGGATATAACAACAACCCTTCAGGTCCCCCAGCAAACAGATCATCATAGGGCCCCCTGCAGCACTGCACACCCTCTCCCGGGGGCTATTCATTCCCACTCCTATTTCCTTCTCCCTTGCCAAGGCAGAGTGAGCGCAGTAGAGCTCTGTATAATAATATTTATCTGCTCCCGGTCCATCGGGTCTCCTCTTTTTCACTTGAGTCCTGGCAGTTTCGAGAAAAAGAGTAAGCTTGCAGCTAATAAGCCTTCTTCAGACTCTATTCCTGAAGGAATATAAGCAGAAATAGGAGTCTGAAGAAGGGTTATTAGCTGAAAAATCACTCTTTTTCTTTTAAGTTAGCCAATAAATGATATCCTGATTATCGTTGCTAACAGAAGAAAGTGAAAGTGCATTACACATTTCTGATCACTGGGTGGTGCCACTTGTTCAGGTATTATCAGAATTGCCAACAATACAAACTAACATTCTTTCGTCCTGTGGGAGAGTGATTTTGATATGGGTGAACACTGACTTTAATTATTCAGTAAGACACTAAAAAATATTTGGGCAGGCTTTGAAATGCAGCATCAGGTCAGATACATGAGGGTCATCCAGAAAGGGTCATCCAGCAAATGTGGGTCTGCTTTTATCTGCCACGCAAGAAATGATTTCAGTGTAATTTAACTTGCATCTATCAGGTTAGTCTCTTCTCTTTCTGCACCATTTTTCACATGACTGCAGAACACCAGTAAATGTTTGTTCAACAGCATAAATATGATTGGATAAGGGCCATTGGGATGTATGCACTAAACTGTGTTAAGCAGAATAAAGTGCGTAAAGTCTTACTTTGTATGTGTGAAAATGCACGCCTTTTCAGAGGAACAGCAATACATGTCAATGTTAGAGCGTGTTCACACTAAAAGAGCTTTTTTAGTGCTAGTAATTTGAAAAGCTCTTGCTAATGCAATACTATGGGGGATTTTTACAAAATCACATTGCTGCAGTGAGAACACACACATAGGATAACATTAGCAGAGCTTTTAAAATCACAAAGCGCTTAGAAAAGCTCTTGTTCTGTGAACCAGCCCTAAGGCTTTGTTCACACTACAAATCGCTAAACGCAAACGCTGAACGTTTTTCTGGCGTTTTCCTCAATAGTATTTTGAGCGTTTTTTAACTGTATGGGATAGCGTTTTTTTGCGTTTTCCAGTGTTTTGCACGTGTGTCGCTCTCCCATACAGGAAATGTCCACTACACAGGAAACAGAGGTGTTTTATGGGTAATCTGCAATATTTACTGAGTAAAAGCGCAGGAAAAACGCTGATTATTGTAAACAGCCCAGCACTTCTGGGGCGATTTTGAAGCGCTCCTATCTTTAACATTGAAGCGATAATCGCTCAAAATCGCTCAGAAATGGTGCAGGTTAGGCTTTTGCGTTTTAGCTAATCGCTGAAAAACGCAAAACGCTTAAATGAGAACAGCCACAAACTGTATACTTAACATTGACCAAGCTTATACTTAACATTTCAAAATACACATATACTTAACATTTCAAAATGCTAGCGATTTCCAGCGATGCTGAAATCACCAGAAAAGTGCTCTAGTGTGAATGGGCCCTAAAAATTTGTTTATTTCGATGGTTCCTGTGATTGTAACAACCCCGGGTTCATCTAAAAGACAAAAGGAAACCAGGAGCCCAATGGTGCAGAATCGTGTAAGATTCAGAAATGCAAAATGTAAAGGATGTATATACTCACAAAGGAAACAAAAAGAGGGACACCGAGAGCCCAATATAGTGTAGTATGCATGGGTAAATGAAGGTGTGTGGAAAGAGTATGTGCAATATATATGCAAGTCAGGGTTACCGCATAGGCAACCACTGTAAAAGCAGGTGGGGAGATTAGACTTGTCCCCACTCAGGATTAAGAAGTTACTCGCTGTAGATCAAGGAAAAAAGGGGTAACACCCCTCCACCAAGGGTGGATATGTATAACGTAGTATGGATACAGAGGCACCAGAAGGATAAAAAGATCTAAAACATTTAAAAGTGAGTAGGGAGTAGTGGACTTACCTCCTCCGGGCAGACACAAAAAAATGCCAATCAATTTTCAGCAAAACAATTTATTTACATACTCCAGTAAAATACAATGCATTTTTCAGGAGTGATCCACTTCTTCGGGCAATATGATGGAGCATATACAAAAACAGGTCTGGTACTATGCCATGCGCCGCCTCAGAGGCACATGGCATAGTACCAGACCTGTTTTTTGTATACTCTCCATCTTATTGCCTGAGGAAGCGGGTCACTCCCACGAAACGCGCTGTGTTTTACTGGAGTATGTTAATAAATTGTTTTGCTGAAAATTGAACGGCATTTTCTTGTGTCTGCCCGGAGGAGGTAAGTCCACCACTACCTCCTCACTTTTAAACATTTTAGATCTTTTTGTCCTTCTGGTGCCTCTGTATCCATATATACTCACAAAAGGTGGTTTGCATATCCTTGCAACCACCGTCAGAGCAGTGTGTGGCAGAGAAAACCGAGGCACTGTTGCAATAGAAAAAGAGATACCTTTAATCCACGTTATGAAGACACAGCGGGGTGTACAGTGATGGTGAGGGGATGCCTGACAGCTGTTTCGCTAAGGCCTCGTTCACATCAGGGCCGTTTCTGTGCGCTTTCCACAGCGCACTGCCCTGTGCGTTCAGCAAGGTATTGATTTTTCCATGTAACTAAATGTAGCTGGTTCACATCTATGCGCTGCGCTGAGCAGCGTTACAGAAATGTAGTGTTGCAGGCATTTCTGTGCGTTGAGCTGGAAAGCGCACAGCAATGCAAGTGAATGGGTCCGCTTTTTTAGCGCATAGAAGCGCGTACAAGCGCATAGAAGCGCATGCGTTTTTTACCCCTAATTGGAGAAAAAAATACATTTACATACAAAAACAAAGTTTTATTGACAACTGCTGCTGCTACAGTAAGCAAAACGTGCTTTAAAGAAGCGCAGCGCAACGCACAGAAACGCGGACTAAAGCGCGCACAAGCGCATGCGTTTTTTACCATGCGCTTTAACACGTTTTTCAGCGCAGCAGATGTGAACGAGGCCTAAGAAAGCTTCTTCAGAGGCACAATATAAAGAACTTTATATTGGTTCTTTATATTGTGCCTCTGAAGAAGCTTTCTTAGTGAAAAAGCTGTCAGGCATCCCCTCACCCCCACTGTACACCCCGCTGTGTCTTCATACCGTGGATTAAAGGTATCTCTTTTTCTATTGCAACAGTGCCTCGGTTTTCCCTGCCACACATCACTATTGTTTGTTTCTGAGAGCACGCTGCAAGATGGAGTACTCAATCTGGTTAAACCCATGACCTCCCTACCCGCAACTAGTGCCAGTCTTCATTTCTCTCATTGCTGCACCGTCAGAGCAGGCAGGAAATTAAGCGTCCCCACTCGGTTTTCCAGGTCTGTGACAGTAACTGGCCGGTCGCACTCTGAAAGTTCTTTAGGACAACTAAACAACTATCACCTCTAAAAGAGGTATGACAAGACACTTAAAACAGGGGTGGAGGCACCCAATGCATAAAAGATAGGCTAATAAGCTGTTAACCTTATAAAGAGAGAGGTAATCTTACCTCTCTTGAAGAATTTGGATCAGTTTATTGAAAAAAGGTCTTTTATTCGAGCACATAAAATTGACAACGCGTTTTGCGGGTGCTTGCCCACTTCCTCAGGTCAGTAAGATAACCTCTCTGTTTATAAGGTTAACAGCTTTTTAGCCTATCTTTTATGCATTGGGCGCCTCCAACCCTGTTTTAAGTGCCTTAAAGTTTGTGGTATGCAAAAAAATAAACAGCAGCAGCAAGTAGTAATTTTCATTAAAAAATACTTGTGGTGTGTTTTTGCATTCCGATAAAACACTCACATAATGAGGCCTAAATGATATTAGGGTGAGTCAAATGTTAGACTTAGTGACAGGATTTCATTATAAAAATGGTTAAAAATACTCAATGGATGAGTTAACGTGAACCAGGGCCGGGCCGAGGCATAGGCTGGAGAGGCTCCAGCCTCAGGGCGCAGTGTAGGAGGGGGCGCAGAATTCATTCAGCTGTCATTCCTAATTGTGTTTGAAGCAGAAAGAAATAAGAAAAGGGGATACATGACAGTGACTGCAAGCCAGATAACTAGATATTAGGCTGTTGGGGAAGGGAGGGGGGGGGGATTGTGGGCCCTGTGGCGCCTCTAAGTCTAATAGCAATCAGTGTGTGATGGCTGGGGTGACAGGGATGGAGGGGCGCACTTTGGTGTCTCAGCCTTGGGTGCTGGAGGACCTTGTCCCGGCTCTGACGTGAACCGAGTTGAGAGGAATATGGAGGCTGCCATGTATATTTCCTTTTAAGCATTACCAGTTGCCTGGCAGCCCTGCTGATCCTCTGCCTCTAATACTTTCAGCCATAGACCCTGAACAAGCATGCAGCAGATCAGGTGTTTCTGACATTATTGTCAGATTTGACAAGATCAGCTGCATGCTTGTTTCTGGTGTACTTCAGACACTACTGCAGCCAAATAGACCAGCAGGGCTGCCAGGCAACTGGTATTGTTTAAAAGGAAACAAATAGCCCCCATATCACTCTCCTCTCGGGTTCACTTTAATGTAGCCACTAGAGATGGTGATTGAGATTCAAATAATTTTAACTTGCATTCGTATTTCACGCGTATTTTACTTCAGCGACGGGGGAGAGACGGGTCCATGCAGAATGATATCGGCAAGCCCCGTTTTCTGACCAAAAGTCTCTGGTCCTTAAAGGAGTCATCAATCAAAAAAAGCTCCTCCCCGCTCTACTTACCGGGGGCTTCCTCCAGCCCCTTGCAGCTGATGTGCCCCACGCTGACAGCTACACTCACAGCCGCTGGCCCGGGACTCTATGCAGCCAACCTCCTCTACTGCGCCTGCATGAGCGCCGCTGTCAATCAAGTCTACGTTGTCCGCAGTAGTTCTGCACCTCTGCAGTACACCGTCGACAAAATGGGCTTGATAGACAGAGGTGCTCGCGCAGGTGCAGTAGAGACGACCTCGAGGTCGGCCTCTGCACCGGCGGGGACCCCGGGCCAACGGCTGAGTTCGGAGCTGCAACGTGGCACATGTCAGCTGCAAGGGGCTGGAGGAAGCCTCAGGCTTTCTTTGAAAGATTTTTCCTTTAACCACTTTTCTAGTACAGGGTTTTTCCCCTTCAAAAGTTCTTCCCATTCATTCGGTAATAACTGTATCACTAATTATCACACTGAAATGATCTGTACATTATTTTTTTGCGGGAAAAACTAGGCTTTCTTTGGGCAGTACTTTATGCTAAGAATTATAATTTCTATACATTTGACAGGGAATAAGAAGGAAAAAGTGAAAAAAAATCACCATTTCTCAGCTTTCAGCCATTGTAGTTTAAAAATAAAATGTGCTATTGTAGATAAAACAGACACATTTTATTTGCCCATTTGTCCCGGTTATTACAATGTTTAAATTGTGTCCCTAGTACAAAGTATGGCGATAATATTTTCTTTTGGGTTAGGGGTGAAGGAGTTTCAAAAATAATGAAAATGTATAATAATGGTGTATTTGGAAGTAGTTTTACTTTTTGGCCACAAGATGGTGCTATACGTACTCAGTTTTCTAAAAATAGAAAACAGAACCAAATATTTACATGTGTTTATAGGTGTTTGTAAACAAGCACGTAGAAAAGTGTGGCAGAAGTTTCTAAGTGGTTAAGGGGTTAAGGGGCCAGAGACTGCTGGTCCAGAAGCTGAAAAGTTAAGGGCCCTTTCACACCAGAGGACTTTTTCGGCGTTTTAACGCCACAGCCGAAGTTGGCGTTTTCCAAGGTAAAATGAAAGTCCATAGACTTTCATTTTACCTTTCACATCTAACTCAGCGTTTTGGAGCGTTGCGTTTCAACGCTCCCAGGAGCTTTTTCAGGGCTGTTTACAGCCGAAGTTTGCTGTTGGCGTTTCAATGATAGTCAATGGAAAACGCCAACTTCAGCGTTTTCAAAGAGTTTTCAAAGCGTTTTACAGCTGACTTGTTCACTTATTTTTATAGAAGAAAAAAAAAGGACGTTTTCATATGAGCTGTAGAACGCTTTGAAAACGCTTTGAAAACGCTATGTATTGGAGTTAAGCAAAAGGCTGAGTTTCAGCCTTTTCTACCGCAGCCTCTAGTGTGAAAGAGCCCTAAGTGGTCTTAAATGATACAGTTTCTTACATTATTTTCAGTTTGAAAAATCTGACCCGTGTGCTATTTTAATCAATGGATACAATAGAATAAATCAAGGAATTTACAATCTATCCTACACCATACAATTTTCAGAAAAATGTTATCAGAATTTTCGCATCACATTTCTCAATTGAAAAAAAATATGTGATTTTTTTTTTCTATACACGTACACGAACAAGGAAGCCTGGAAAACTGGACACCCAGAAATAGCCGATAAGAATATTGGTAAATTTTACTCTTGCAGTGCTAATGACGATAGTAAAATATCAGTATACAGGTACATACTGACATTTTACTAAGCTAAACCTAACCCTATTCTCACACTGAACCCTCCCTCTACTGTGCTGTCCCCACTCAATGCCTATCCTTAACCGTCCTCTCCCACGCCTAACCTTAACCACCGTCACGCTTATCTTTAACCACCCACTGCATGACTACTGGATAAAAACCTGCAAATTGTTGGGCGCCACCATAGGCGTCCAAATAAATACCGAATATGCTTGTGGCACCTGATGAATAACGGTTATGCTTGTGGCACCTGATGAATAGCGAGTGTTGGGGCTGCCTGCAATGCAAAGTACACCTACAAATATCGGATGCTTGTGTCTGCTATTTGTAGCCATATTTTGCATTGCAGTGGCACTCAAACTTACTCCACTAGCAAGTGCCCAGATTTCCTGTTTCCTTTCTTTACAATCAATTGTTTTGATCAAAAAACAGGAACATTTAACATTTTGATTGTATTGGGTGTGGTCAACTTTGGTGGAAAGTCAAGACATGAGCTCTATACAATATGTATGACAATGCCGCCCAATGTCAGAAGATTTCGGGTCTCTGGCTGGAAGAACCCATATGAAGTTATCAATGGTTTTTCCCAGAGATATATAGTTGTTGGCAGTGGTGTAGGCAGTGGTGTAGCTAAGGAGCTGTGGGCCCCAATGCAAGTTTTACAATGGAGCCCCCCAAGCACTCTATCCATAACAATTGATATGACACACCAAAACCTGCCAATGGCAACTACAGTGTCAGAGGTGCAAGAAGGGAATGGGGAATAGTTTGTTAATGATTACCACTATTCAAAGTATCTATAGAAGTGTAATCACAGGACCAATAGAGAGCTAATACGGTAGTTGAAGGAGGGCCCTTTGGGGCCCCTCTGGCCTCTGGCGTTTGCAACCTCTGCAACCCCTATTGTTACGCCCCTGGTTGTTGGTAAAAGTTATTGAATTGACAGAGCAAATCAGAGATAAAATCAGAGTTTCTGTGGCTACTTCTACATTGCAGGATGTCAGGATATATGGGTAGCCATACTGTAAGGTTTAGAAAAATAAAGAGTAACCCTCTTACTTAAAAAGATGATTTTCTTCTATGATGATAAAAGCCATATAAACCAATTAAATATAGATAAATATGATAAAAGCAGCAACATAAAACATAAACATATTTTGTTATATGTTACTACTCAGCATCAAAGAATATCATGTCTCTAGCGCCCTACATATCACCAGGCAGGTTCTGCTGAATAATTTTATTGCCTGTTACTTGCTTTGTGCTTTCTTTTGTGGAATCTATATAAATACCTTTGTTTTACTTTAAACAAACATTTGTGCTGCACATGTTGTTACTAAGAAGGACATGAAAGGCAACTGCAACGTCACCTGGAATGTCTCTTAACTCTTAACCACAAATAGTTATCAGGATATTCACAACATCCTCCTTTATCCATGTACTTACAATAACATCATGATGGATTTATTAATTATCTTCCCTGCATTATTTCAGTTATTGTCACTAGTTAAATAATTACCAGTGCTTTTTATCTGCTTTGAAAGATCCATAGAAGCAGCCTGTACCACTGTTGCAATGGCTGATCTGTTTTGTGGTGCATTTATTTTTCTAGTGGTGTCTGAGATGTCAGTCAAGCATTTAGGGAAGTCTAATTCCCATGGAACATTGGTACAGAGCTGGCTACAAAGCCAGTTTAGAGGAAGAAAATTCCTTTGCAGCTGACTTTTAGAGCCCTAACAGGTGCTTAACTTGAATCCTTGTGCAGATCGCGTGATACTCCTCCCTGTAGTGCCTGATGAAGCGAGATTGAGCCTGCGAAACGCGGTGCAAATTTTTTGGGGAGTTTCTAATAAATGTTTTTGACTGTCTGAATCGCAGTCGTTGTCGTGTCTGCTTGAGGGAGGTAAGACCACCACTTCCTCCTTCACTTTTGCCATTTGAGTTGGTTTTTAAGCTCATTTAATCTAATTTTATACTTTTGGCGCCTCTGTTCATTGTATACAATTTAGAGCCCTAAGGGTCCATTCACACTTAAAAAGCACAAAACAGTAGCGCTTAGTGCTACTGTTTGCCACGGGTGATTTTACCATGATTAGCGCAGTAAAATTACTGTATACTCTCGCGATTCAGAGCGATCGCATTCAGCACCTTTATACACACTGTATCACGATCACTCAAGAATCGCAAGAAATTGCTGCAGGTAACACGTTTTGTGATTGCCGGTAACCGCGAAATGCCGGTGATTGGCGGCAGTGAGATCACTGCCATAGGGTTATAATTTCACTAGTGCTTTGAAAAGCGTTAGCGCTTTGATGATTAGCAGGAACCGCCCTAGTGTGCATGGGCCCTTATTCAGCCTCTTAGAGACTGTACCAATTCTCACACACGTGGAGGAGCCTTTCACACAGAGATCCTTTCCCAGATATCCCTTTTATGCCTGAGGAAACAGGCTGTGTACCATGAGACGCATTGCATTTTAAGTGACAATTAAAAGTCTTTTCTAAAATTGACTGGGTCATCAGTTAGGAGGTAAGTCCACAACTACCTCCATTTTTAACCGGATTTAATACATTTTACACTTTTTGGTGTCTCTGTTATAGTAATGTATTAATTTTGCTGCATTTCTCACACAATTGTCATATTTGATGCGCGCGTTCCAGGAAAATTCCCTTTGGAGAAGTCAGTCATGTGATCCAGAAATCCCACCAGTAACCAGGTATTTTAAATATATTTATTATTATATATTGCCGGCATTTTACATCGGCGCCTATGGAGGCACCCAAATTTATCAGTGCGCACTTCATCCAAATTTACATGACCCCTCACAGCAGTTCCTGTCATCTCAGAACACAGATCTTAGGTAACACCAGGGGCATAGCAATAGGGGTTGCAGAGGTTGCAACTGCATCAGGGCCCTTGGGCCAGAGGGGCCCGAAGGGCCCTCCCTCAACTACAGCATTAGCTCTATTAGCTCTCTATTGGTCCTGTACTCATAATAATCACCTTTATAGATGCTTTGAATAGTGGTAATCATTAACAAACTATTCCCCATTCCCTTCTTGCACCTGATATTGTAGTTGCCATTGGCAGGTTTTGGTGCACCGTATCAATTGCTATGTATAGAGTGCTTGGGAGGCACCATTGTAAAACTTGCATCGGGACGTGGTACACAGCTCCTTAGCTACGCCACTGGGTAACACAGAACTGCTGTGACAGAGGCACAGTAGGGAGAGACCACACTTGTGTCTGCAGAAATCACCAATGTTTTCCCGCAGACAATTTTTCACATCCTTTGTGCATTTTCCATGCGTGTTGTCCACCATAGACTGCCAGCACCTGCTAGCAGTCTATGGAAATCATACATGCATTATGATTTCATGTGGCGGGGAATCGGTTTTTGTTACGCATGTGAATCGGAGGCTAAAAATGAATGAACGCGTGCCTCACCATTGAAAAGCATTACGTGTGACATGTTTTTCAATAAAAGCCTTACTATTTACCTAACAGTGTTACTTGTTTTAATGAATGATCACTGTTACTGGCTCTAACAGTCATCATTCAAGTATAAGCTAGGTACCCACGTGGAAAAGGATCTGGGATCAATGGCGACCAGCGATCATTCCTCGATCCATCTTCACTATCTTCACAGTAATGACAGCACAAGCATTTAAATGGTTGTTTAAACGATCACAGTAAAATTATCATGGCGGGCAATGGGGATCTGAGCAATGTGTCACTCAGTGATCATTGTGGCTAAACGGGGCACTGATCGGGTAGTGGGATCACATGGTCCCATGCACCAATCGGTGCTGCCGTGGGCGCACACATTCGGCCACAGCAAAGGTTTTCCTCTGGAACATAGTTCATAAGTCCAGGAGGCATGAGCAACCTCATTTATGGACGTAGAAGCTACGTCCAAAATTGATAATTGGTTAATATTTTTCATTACCTTTAGAGCAACTTATCACAACACTAAACAGTAATTGTGCTTTCACACTAACCCTACTC